>NC_132900.1:1870523-1965523 GCF_030463535.1 Salminus brasiliensis | reverse complement strand
CTTCTTTGAAATCCCTCTGACTGTCAGGGGTTTTTAATTCTGCTGATATCTCTAAACACTGCCGTCACGTATATTAAAATGATGTATTTTTGCATGTGCGTGAGGAGGGTGGACACACCCAGACTTCGTTAATTAGTCATTTCCACCCAAACGTAGAGATCTTAGAGACATTTCGGAACGTGACGGGGTTGAGTGTCGTCTTTACAAAGGGCGCCTATTCCTGGGAATGGCTCCTGCGGTGATACCAGGGACATTTACATATGCAAATATAGTTAAATAACCCTGTGATTCCAGTGTAGCTGCAACAGTGTCATCCACCCGGGAGCACATTCACGGCCATTCAGCTCCTGAGACTGCAGCAGTAACGTCTAATCTACAGGTGTGGACTGGATGATCAAATGAACGAATAATGCAGGTGGGGGGGTTCGGGTTCGGGTTCGGGTTCGGGTTCGGGCTCATGCAGGGCTTCTAGATAAAGGACCTAAAACCTGTTAAAATTATTTACATGGATCAGGTGGGTTAGTCCGGGCGGGCGGGGGGTGGGTGGGGTTGGGGGGGATGGGGTGGTGGTGGTTGGGGGTGCTCATCTGTAGATGGAAGGGGTTAATAGTGGAACTGACCTTCACGCGGATCTGAGAGGTGAGTTTATGAGTAGATGGAGAGTAAATGCAGACAAAATGAGAGACAACAGAGAGAAAACACACAGGAGTGAGTCCACAGTGGCTAATGTGAAGGAAACATCTATCAGACATAGATGTAAGCACATGAACACACACACACACACACACACACACACACACTCACACACACACACACACACACACACAAATAATACAAACCTGTGAAGTCTTGGGAAGGTCAGCGCAGACCTTATCGTGTGAATGTGACGCTTACTGTAAATCTAATATCTCACCTTTTTACCATATTTGGAGCTTTTGCTCACGACTCCTCACATCATTTATTACATCATGACATCACCATGCGTCAGTGGGCGGGGCAAAATAATATTAACCAATAATATCATGTTTACCACTCCTCCCCATCTCCCACCACCAAAACCTTTAACATCTAGGAGTTGAAATATGTAAATATGTATAACTCAGGGCCTTCCAGGCCATAAGAGAGGGCATGAATATTATTTTAATAATAATAATAATAATAAATGATAATAATGGCATTTATAATACAATAATAATAATAATAATAATAATAATAATAATAGTAACACTATTACTACTACTAATAATAATAAGCAATCATTTTTAGAGTATTATAATTACCATATAATAATAACTTCATCATTTGTCATATTTGTACATTTCCAATGTGGTTTAAATGCTTGAAATGCTAAAAATAAAAAAACTAGCCAATCAGGATCGTTTCCTCAGTGGTATCCAGGCAGAAATGTCTATACAAGCTCTCCTATTGGTTGGGACTTCAGTAGCAGAGCTGAAGACCTAATGAATCCGATCAGAAAAAGGATAATCAACCCAGACGCATCCTATCCCCCCCGGACGCATCCTATCCCCCCCCGGACGCATCCTATCCCCCCCCGGACGCATCCTATCCCCCCCCGGAAGCATCCTATCCCCCCCCGGAAGCATCCTATCCCCCCCCGGAAGCATCCTATCCCCCCTAGACGCGTCCTATCCCCCTAGACGCGTCCTATCCCCCCGGACGCATCCTATCCCCCCGGACGCATCCTATCCCCCCGGACGCATCCTATCCCCCCGGACTCATCCTATCCCCCCGGACGCATCCTATCCCCCCAGACGCATCCTACCCCCCCCCGGACGCATCCTATCCCCCCCGGACGCGTCCTATCCCCCCGGACGCATCCTATCCCCCCCGGACGCATCCTATCCCCCCGGACGCATCCTATCCCCCTAGACGCATCCTATCCCCCCCGGACGCATCCTATCCCCCCGGACGCATCCTATCCCCCCCGGACGCATCCTATCCCCCCGGACGCATCCTATCCCCCTAGACGCATCCTATCCCCCCCGGACGCATCCTATCCCCCCCGGACGCATCCTATCCCCCCGGACGCATCCTATCCCCCTAGACGCATCCTATCCCCTGTTGTTTTTTTTATCACTTTATTATTGTATATGGATCCCAATTATCTGCTGATCTTGAGGTTAGCTCAATAGCGGATAGCAAGTGCACAATAGCTAGTCTAGCTTTAGCTACCTGTTGGTATCCGCTTTAAATGCCAGCGTAGCAACAACAATATTATATCGCTAATTTGAACAAAATCACTTTTGCTAATAAGTGATTCACATTTAATAAATAAAGTTAAATAGCGACGCTGTATCCCGGTAAAAACGTCTTAGTAAAGATCAGTAAATCTCTTACGATACATTTTAATTTGGTATATAAGTACTTCCTCTTCTCTACAGGGACTTTCTGAATGCATTCATTAGAAGGGGTGTCCACAAACATATGGACGAATCGTGTAGTCTATTCGGGTGGGAGCGGTGGAGCGACTGCCCTGAACCCCGGTCCGTGTGTTCTTTAGCACTTGCGTGACAACTGAAGGGTGGCGCTGCGGCGGCGTCACGCCGCTCCGGGCTGTTCTGGCAGCGTGCCATAAGCTCCCTGTTATTACCTGCATGGAAAACTCGGAGCGTTTACACCCACAACAACAGGACTCACAGAGCTGTGTTTAACACACAATGCTCGGTCACCAGTATGCCTCCGCGTCCGCGCGAACGCCGCAGGTGGCTTTGTTTACTCTGTGTGCTGCTTACCTTTCCTCAGCCGGCCGGGTTTCGAAACGCCCCGCCAGCGCTAATCTTCCGCCACTGTTTGAGTGTATGAGCAGAGTTGCTATGGCACAAACAGTCCACTCCTTTCCCACTGTAGTAACCCTTTCTAACCTCACCTTTCCATCCAGAGTGTGTGTGTGTGTGTTGAAATCTGCCCCAGGGCAGCAGGTGGGAGGTAGGTCCACTTCACTCAGCGTATTAAAGGAGCTCTGTGCTGTCTTTACTGTTGTATGCACTGAGATTCATTCAGAATATAATTTAACAGGTAAAAACAGCTAGAACATACATTTTAATCTGAGCTTTCCAATAAAATTTGAGCTTTTTTGTATTCATATTTTCAGTTTGATCAATTTTATTGTCTCGGTTTGCATTTTATTTTTAATTTTTATTTTAATCTTATTTTCTTACATCAAATCCTCTGATCACCGCTCTGTAAAGTGCTTCGAGCTGCTACCTGTCAGAAAAGATTAATATTAATGTTATCATTATTACTATTATTATTATTTTATATTATTCACCATTTGTTGTGTGATATAATGAATTCCACTGTGAATTCCACTTAAATTGGGTTTAATAGGTTTTCATTACAAGCTATGTGTAATAACATGTTATTAATAATAATAATAATAATAATAATAATAATAATAATGACAACAACAATAATAGCTCTGCCCCCAGTTTTATCATCTTTAAATTAAGCATTTTTTTATAAGAGTTTTATAAGTATGACCATTAACACCTGGGATTATTATCTGAATTATTAAAATAGAAAAATCTTATCTAATGAAACGTTTGGTTACAAAATGCATTAAATGCCATTTTCAGTTAAAAAAAGGAAGTTTTACATTATGTATTCAACATCAGTCACCGTTATTAACCTATATTTACCATTTTTAGTGTAATATAATGAATTCCACTGTGTTAAATTTGGTTTAATAGGTTTTCATCCCAAGCTATGTGGAATAATGATAATGCATTCATGCATTTTATTTTAAATAATATATCATATTATTCATATATTATTACTTTTTTTTCAACCCAAAACAATCTGCATTTTTTTTGCATCTGTATTTTATTACTTTTAAATTATTATTATTATTATTATTATTATTATTATTTCCTAAGAGCAGCAATAGAAACCACTAGAGTGTGAATTCTGTGTTTAATCAAAATCTTATCATTTGTGGCTCAAAACTGTTCTTTATGAATCCAAATGAACCGAATACCAGCTCTAAGACGTCAGGCTGCCGAAGCTGAGGAGCAGAGTAAAAGAGCAGAAGACGCTGAGGATCCGTCTCTATGAAGATCCGGCCTGACCTCCGTTTCACCTTTCATACGGGCACCCGTGTTGCCAAGCTACCAGAACAACTGAAATGCTGACTTTCCACATACTGAATGTCAACAACAAAAGTTCAGCCCATGTGGGGAATCAAAACAACAGTACGGCATCAATCAACCCGCACAGGCTTTTGTGCAGGAGAGTTAATGAGGCTGTTTTGATGGAGGAAGCACCTGGTGTGACGGAGGACACAAAAAAAGAGCTTGAAATATTGCATGGGTGTGGCGGAGACAGTTCCATTAATAAAGGGGTTCAGTACCAGTCAAAAGTTTAGACACACCCGCCTGACAGGCCTTTAGTAATCTTTAATAGATCATCTGTTCAAAACGTCTACAGTACAGTACTGTTCAGTGAGTGTCTACCTGTAACTAACTCTATATAACATCAGAATAAACTTAAATAAACATAAAGTCAGTGGTCAGTGAGAGTGTCTACCTGTAACTAACTCTATATAACATCAGAATAAACTTAAATAAACATAAAGTCAGTGGTCAGTGAGAGTGTCTACCTGTAATTAACTCTATATAACATTAGAATAAACCCAAATAAACATAAAGTCAGTGGTCAGTGAGAGTGTCTACCTGTAATTAACTCTATACAACATTAGAATAAACTTAAATAAACATAAAGTCAGTGGTCAGTGAGAGTGTCTACCTGTAATTAACTCTATACAACATTAGAATAAACTTAAATAAACATAAAGTCAGTGGTCAGTGAGAGTGTCTACCTGTAATTAACTCTATATAACATTAGAATAAACCCAAATAAACATAAAGTCAGTGGTCAGTGAGAGTGTCTACCTGTAATTAACTCTATATAACATTAGAATAAACACAAATAAACATAAAGTCAGTGGTCAGTGAGAGTGTCTACCTGTAATTAACTCTATATAACATTAGAATAAACACAAATAAACATAAAGTCAGTGGTCAGTGAGAGTGTCTACCTGTAATTAACTCTATATAACATTAGAATAAACACAAATAAACATAAAGTCAGTGGTCAGTGAGAGTGTCTACCTGTAATTTATTCTATATAACATTAGAATGAACTCAAATAATAATAAGTCAGACCGCGCTGTTGTCCAGTGAAGATATTGATACAGTAGGTTGGTTAGAAGAACACACTCTGCTGAGTGGCGCTGAGTGGGCGTGGTTAATCTTTTGACTGGTACTGCTAGACTGTTTGTTTATAGGGAAGGGAGCGAGTGTGTGAAGGCAGAAAGGATGTTCCTGCCGGAGACAAAAAAAAGGAACAGAGAGAACAAAGCCGTGGAGCGCTCCGGGCAGCAGGCCTCCTACCTCGGACGTAGAGGTTGGCAGGAGCTGAGTATCGGGTTCCGGCGCTGTTCATCACAACACACTCGTACTTGCCCTGGTCCGACTCGTCGCTGTTCTCGATCTGCAGCGCTCCTGAGGACGGAAACGGAAAATAACTTTAAATAAATAAATAAATAAACAAACAAACAAAAAGGCAAAAATAACAACAGCACATCTCCCGGCACCGCGACCGCATACAATCAGAAACACTCGCTGTTTAAATGTCAGACGGCTTCTGCAGAGTTCATAGCATGTTTCCCTAAAAATGCCAACTAAGGTGTTTGCGTGAAGCTGATCGTGCAGCTTGTCCGCGTCCACAAATCAACAATATTTGCCTGCCGGTGTCACGCTGGAAAAAGCTTGCGCCACACTAATGTCAAGCCCGTGACTTACAGCCAATTAGCTCACAACACATAACGACACTAACGACAGCCTTTAATGCAGTTCTGCAAACGACTTACTCAACGAAACGCCAACATGTGCCACTGCTAATGTCCCAAGCGTCTCAATCGGCACCAGCCAGCTCAATTTTATGTTGAGACGGGACATCTGGACAAAAGTATTGGGACACTGCTTATTCGTTGTTTCTTTCAAAATCAAGTGTTGGAGTAAGCTGATGGTCAAGGTGGTTGAAAATCTGGTCATCCAGGCGACAATATCGGCATACTCTATAAACTCAGACTTATATATAACATCAGAATAAACCCAAATAAACATAAAGTCAGTGGTCAGTGAGAGTGTCTACCTGTAATTAACTCTATATAACATTAGAATAAACTCTATTAAACATAAAGTCAGTGGTCAGTGAGAGTGTCTACCTGTAATTAACTCTATATAACATTAGAATAAACCCAAATAAACAGAAAGTCAGAGGTCAGTGAGAGTGTCTACCTGTAATTAACTCTATATAACATTAGAATAAACTTAAATAAACAAAATTAGTGGATATCTACTGATGTTGCAAATGTCTCACTCATCACTGCACAACTCAGTCTTGTGTTTTTATTCGATTTACTACGTAAAATCACACACTATATTGACAAAAGTATTGGGACGCCTGCTTCTTTATTGCATTTTCTGAAATCAAGGTATGTTTTGAGCACGTTTGAGTTAGGTGGTTTAGCTGGTCTATCAGCATGATCAACCACCTTGGTCATAACGGTTGACCTACTGGGTCAGGCTGTTCACGCTGGTAGACCAGCTAAACCACCTAACTCAAATGAAAACACACCCTGTGCTAATCAAGAGCCAGTCTGGTTATCCAGCTGAGTTTTTAGGCAGGAAACACTGCTACACAACTCACTCAAAGTCAAGGGCGCTGCTTGTTGCCCGAGACCGTGTTTCCACAGCAGTGAGGCAGAGGGACCAACACACGGCGTTACTCACGCTGCACTGGAGAGAAACTGATTGGTGGTGTTCCCCTTTCTGACAAGCAGCAAATTACTAATCAATTCCAAAATTGCTCAGCACTGATTGCCATCGCCTCTCACTCTTGACAACACGTTTGGCTGGAGTGCCCCCGTCGCGAGGACGGAAATGAAATAAAGAACAATATGCATTCGCTCCGGAGAAACTGACAGGGAGGCCAGCGGATACGCCCTTTGATTCCGGGCCTGAAAAACAGCTAAATTCAATCAGACGACGCTCCGTTCACACCTGCTCATGTGACCAGTATCTGGAGTCTGTCCTGATGATTACACTGGGAGAATGCTTCTCCAGACTGGAATCTGACTGCTGTGTGGGAGGGAATATGCAAATTTGCTTGGTGTATGGCAATTATTACTGGTGTTTCAGGGTGCACTGGGAGGGGTTCAGTTACGCTTGGAGGGGTTTCAGATGTACTGGGAGGGGGTTCAGATGTACTGGGAGGGGTTTCAGTTGTACTGGGAGGGGTTTCAGTTGTACTGGGAGGGGCTTTAGATGGGCTAGGAGGGGCTTCAGATGTACTAAAGGGTTCAGTTGCACTTGGATGGGTTTCAGATGTACTGGGAGGGGGTTTAGATGGGCTGGGAGGGGTTTCAGATGGGCTGGGGGGGGTTTCAGATGGGCTGGGGGTTCAGTTGCGCTTGGAGGAGTTTCAGGTGTACTGGGAGGGGTTACGGTTGGGCTGGGAGGGGCTTCAGTTGTACTAGAGGGTTCAGTTGCACTCGGATGGGTTTCAGTTGTTCAAATGTACTGGAAGGGGGTTCAGATGGGCTGGGAGAGGTTTCAGGTGGGCTGGGAGGGGTTTGAGATGGACTGGGAGGGGTTTCAGGTGGGCTGGGAGGGGTTTCAGGTGGGCTGGGAGGGGTTTGAGATGGGCTGGGAGGGGTTTCAGATGTACTGGGAGGAGTTTGAGATGGGCTGGGAGGGGTTTGAGATGGGCTGGGAGGGGTTTCAGGTGGGCTGGGAGGGGTTTGAGATGGGCTGGGAGGGGTTTCAGGTGGGCTGGGAGGGGTTTCAGGTGGGCTGGGAGGGGTTTCAGGTGGGCTGGGAGGGGTTTGAGATGGGCTGGGAGGGGTTTGAGATGGGCTGGGAGGGGTTTCAGATGTACTGGGAGGAGTTAGGAGTTCCCGATATAATCCTGATACTCAAGCGTGTGAGGTGACCAGGTGTAAACGGGGTCTCAGTCTCAGAGCGCTGTAATTAAACAATAATCCGCCCAAAATCAACCACTGAAATGATCCGCTGATTAAAACACAGTCCCACCATGACTTCATCTTAGCGCACAGTGATCCGGCTGGTTGCAGTGGCATGCAGCTGAAACACTGGGAATCCGGCTGGATATTTTAATGAGGATATTTGACGGAAACATGCTCAGCACCATCACAACACAAACGTTAAATAACATGAGAGTAACCATGCGCTGGGTGATCATGGGAAGGGTTGGGTGATGGTGCTTCTACAACAGACAGAACTTTAAAATGTCACAAAATGCATCTGCCTTTTTAGTCTACAGTAGTTAAGCTCCGCCCATTCATGTTTCAGCCTGGACTGTTCATTTACTGATTTTAAATGCAGCACAACACAAACCATTCAGCCAATCACAAAAGAGCTTTTTCATCCGTCTTAACAGCAGAAAAAAGAAAAACGATGCATGGACAAAAGTATTGGGACACCTGCTCATTCACTGTTTATTCAGAAATCAAGGCTATTAAACAGAGCTGATCCTGCTTCTGTTGGAGTAACTGTGGAGCATTGCTGTGAGGATTTGATTGCAGTTGCTGCTGGGGGCTTTATACCCCTCTAGTCCAATGGCTGGCATTAGGCATGGTGCTAATAATAGCTCCACGGAGTCCTATTCTATTGGCAGTACTTTTCTACAGGAACTAACTAGCTGTGTATATGTGTGTATATATAAAAGTAGCTGAATGCCTTCATGAGAAGGGGTGTCCACAAACTTTTTAAATACAATATTTCAATTTGTGGGCGAATTATTCCTGTAAAAACTGATTATTATATAAAAACAAATGTTGAAAATCTTATTTTCCTAAACTGCTCCACTCACAGTATTCCTAAATCTCACCTTCCACAACTCAACTGCCTCTAAATCCAGTAAACTCATGAGTCTTTAACTCAGGTGTAAAGCTTCTTGAGCAGACATGCCTTCTTTGTAAATCAAACGAGCGAGACCCCCCCCCAGAGAGAACATAAGACTGTTGTAATCCGGCATTAGTAAAGCAGGCTGTTCGGCTGCTCCAGGTTTGCTCTACCTCTCCGGCAATATGGTTCTAATATCGGCACGCCGAGGGAGGCTCTGAGGGCTCAGGCTGCGGCCTGCCGGGAAAGATAACGGGCATTCTTAACAGATGTGCCCTAAATAGGGTCCAAATAAACCAGTTAGAAAAGTAAGAGTTCGGTGTGTACCACTTACTACTGCAATAATTTCATAATAATCCAAAAAGCATATTGTATTATATTAAATGCAAATTATTACATAATTAGATTGAATTAGAGTTGGACGTACAGTGGTGGTGAACAGACCCAGGTGTTGGTTGTCATGAATACAGCACAGATACAGCCCATAATTTATTTCCCATCCAAACCCACCAGTGAAGCTACAACATAGTCAACGAGTCTTCTGAGTTTTATATGGAATGAAGATGATGATGATGATGATGAAGGTAAAATAGTGAATAGAGAATCTGAACTAATACAGTTAGGGTTTCTTTAGGGACTACTTTCTGTAGCCGCACTACTCCCTAAAGGCAGCATGTATCCCTCCACCATGTTAATGATATACGGTTTTAAAAGCAGGTTCTAGAGCCGAACTCTTCTCAGAACTCTGGTAGAACCGTGTCTCAGGCATCAGGCAGCGTCTTCATCACCATTAGGTGAAGAACTTCCTGTGAGGAGCTTTTATTAGAGCTTCAGACGTCTGCTTCCCTTCACCTCCACTGTAGAACCACAGCTCTGACTGGAGGAGCTTATCTAGAACCTCCACTGTAGAACTCCAGCTCTGACTGGAGGAGCTTATCTAGAACCAAACCCCACCCCGACCCCAACCCCCACAACTCATGTTGAAATGATGAAATTCTGTGGTATTCCCCTTTCAGCACATCCACACACCCCATGTCAGTGTGTTTAGTGAAGCAAGTGAAGGACAGAGCGGTGGCGGACAGACTCAGCAGGCAAGATCACGATGGAGGTGAAGGTGAAGAGACGAAGGGGGGGTGAGGGGTGGGCGGAGGCGACATTATGGGGTTTGAGACACTGTCCAGCTCTCTTACCTCGGATTGGCGTACCCCCTAGGCAAAGTAAAGGGAACGCAAAACAAGATGGGAGAGAAGCATTAGTGAAGCAAAGAGACGGT
Source organism: Salminus brasiliensis (assembly GCF_030463535.1). Taxonomy (NCBI): domain Eukaryota; kingdom Metazoa; phylum Chordata; class Actinopteri; order Characiformes; family Bryconidae; genus Salminus; species Salminus brasiliensis. The sequence goes on along the minus strand of NC_132900.1, from coordinate 1,955,302 downwards.
CAGAAGAGAGGAACGCTGGAGGGAATCTTCATTAAGCAAAGAAAGCAGCAGGGTGAGCACAGCACTCTCCAGGGGTTAGTACTCTACAGGCTGGCTGCTCGGACCAGGACACACATCTGAGCATGTAGTGACAACTCAGCACTACACACACAGTCACTTTCGCTGCCTGCACACACACTTTCACAGATTAGAAAACCATATATACACACACACACACACACACACACACACACATACATTTACATTTTTATATACATTTATACACAGATATACATGTATGCATATATAGTTATTTAGTGAATGAATTTAAGTAAAGTTTTAGAGTGTGTAGAAGTGTCTCTGTAGAGGAAGTGGCTTATTTACAGCACTTACATCATATTTAACTTTAGATAAATGAATGTACATTACTCCTAAATAACTGCTGGGTTTATATAAATATATAAATCTGATGATTCATTCTTTTTAAAAAAAACAACCTTATTTAATCAATTTAACGTAATATTTAAATAAATACATTTTAATTAATTCATTAATTAAAATAAATAAATGAAGCACTTCTCTAAAAGTAGATTAGCCAGTTGCATAAATACTGGCTTATTATTCTGGGATAAATAATGTTCATAGTAATTCATATATATATATATAATTAAATTTGACGCTGAGGGCACGTCCACAACATTCCCCAAAACATCCAGCTGACTGATTTCCACTCGTCAATATTGACCAACATGACATTTCCACCTAAAACATCACCAAATTAATCAGATATTCTTTTATTTCCATATATTTGGATTATATTGGGGAAATATAGCGAGAATATATTTATATTTGTTTATATTTATTACACAATATTATGTATTTATTCACGTATTTATTTGAATGATATTTAAATAATAATATTTATTTAACTTTTATCTTCTTTTATCTCTGCATATAAAATGAAATAATATTTATTTATCTTTACAATAAACATTAATATTTGTTTTTATATATTAGTTGAATTGAATTTTAACATAATTTAGTTCTTTTTTTTCCGACATGTTCTCCCGGGCCCTACTCTGAATAAACCCGGGTTAAACAGCGCTGCGGCGTCTGACGCAGTTCAAAGCTCACGTCGACATCAGATATAGATAAATAATAAACAATATTCAGCCCCGCACCTGCGTCCCGCCTCCGGCTCCGGCTCCGGCTCCAGCTCCGTCTACAGAGCGAACCGAACGGAACCCAAACCGATCGCCAGCGTTCTCAGCGAGCTTCAGACGGGTTTCTGCGGGAGTAATCTCAGCCTGCTCAGGTTAAAGGAGATCCTGCTCTGCTTCAGAGTCGTCCACTAAATGAGGTGGATTTAGTGGAGAGGGATAAAGTTTAAGTCAGTCAAAAGCCACTAATCTGGCCCACACCGCCTCAGCCCATCCATCTGATTCTGGGGCAGCCAGAGCTATTCATCTATCAAGAGGGTCTGGGCGGGCGATCGATTCGTGCCGGGCGGCTCGAAAAACTCCTTCAGAGGTGATTGCAATTACCCAGACTGTTTTCTTGTTTTTAGAAAGCTTTAAGCCTCATTTGACGCTGAGGGCATGTCAACCACGTCCCCCTAAACACCCAGCTGCTCAGCTCTTCATCGCTGGCAGAAGAGTCATGCTACTAAAGCGGGTGTCATTCTTCTCTGCAGCGCTGGATGAGATGCACTAATTAGTGTTTCTTAAGTTTAAAGCTATGAAGTCAGGTGTTCTTGATATGAACAGGATATTTAACAAAATACTATTTCCTAAAGACAAACTATTTTTATTTTTAATTTTTACATTTCGTAATTTTTCATTACTAGATGCACGTTTCCACATGTCAGTTCTGACCAACGTGACATTTGCACTTAAAATTTCCCCAAATAAATCTATTAATCAACTATATCTACTATAAAAAAAATAATTATTAAAGAAATCATATATTCTTTAATAAATCTTTAACATTTTCATGGGATTTTCTTGTTGTTGTTTTTTTGTCCCTGTTCTGACCACACCATCACGACAAATAAACCGAGAAACTATTTTTTTAGTAAGTTTGTTGGACTAATAATGTAAAGAAAAGTTTATTTTAAACTTGCTGGCATGTGGGCTAATAAATTACATGACTACCTGTGGCAATTTTAGCATTTTATTAAATTTATCACCCTGTTACACACCAACTTCTCATATTTTATTGTGAATATGGGTCTAATATCTGAATAAAAGGACAATAATAATAATGATTTCATTCCTGGGAAGGGGAATTTTTTTTTTTTGGGGGGGGGGGGGGTGTAATCCCCTATAGAACATGCTTTTGGTCATCTTCACGTGTTCCCATACCAACCTCATCTACCGATTTTGACAGTAATTGGACCTCCAGATTGTCCCTGAAGAAGCTTCTACAGTGGGGAAAAAAAGTATTTAGTCAGTCACCAATTGTGCAGGTTCTCCCACTCCCACTGTAATTGACATCATAGGTAGACTCAACAATGAGAAACAAACTGAGGATAAAAGATCTAAAAATCACATTGTCTGATTTTTAAAGAATTTATTTGCAAATAATGGTGGAAAATAAGTATTTGGTCGCTTACAAACAAGCAAGATTTCTGTCTGTCACAGACCTGTAACTTCTTCTTTAAGAGGCTTCTCTGTCCTCCACTCATTACCTGAATTAATGGCACCTGTTTGAACTGGTTAACAGTATAAAAGACACCTGCCCACAACCTCAAACAGTCCCACTCCAAACTCCACTATGGTGAAGATCAAAGAGCTGTTGAAGGACACCAGAAACAGAACTGTAGACCTGCACCAGGCTGGGAAGACTGAATCTGCAATAGGCAGCAGCTTGGTGTGAAGAAATCTACTGTGGAGCAATAATCAGAAAATGGGAGACCTACAAGACCACTGCTAATCTCCCTCCATCAGGGGCTCCACGCAAGATCTCAGCCCGTGGGGTCAAAATGATCACAAGAACAGTGAGCAAAAATCCCAGAACCACACGGGGGGACCTAGTGAATGACCTGCAGAAAGCTGGACCAACGTTACAAAGGCTACCGTCAGTAACACACTACGCCGCCAGGGACTCAGATCCTGCAGTGCCAGACGTGTTCCCCTGCTTAAGCCAGTACATATCCGGCCCGTCTGAAGTTCGCTAGAGAGCATTTAGATGTTCTGGAAGAGTTTTGGGAGAATGTCTTATGGTCAGATGAAACCAAAGTAGAACTGTTTGGTACAAACACAACTCGCTGTGTTTGGAGGAGAGTGAATGCTGAGTTGCATCCAAAGAACACCATACCAACTGTGAAGCATGGGGGCGGCAACATCATGCTTTGGGGCTGTTTCTCTGCAAAGGGACTAGGACGACTGGTCCGTGTACATGAAAGAATGAATGGGGCAGAGTATTGTATTGTTAGATTTTGAGTGCAAACCTCCTTCCATCAGCAAGGGCATTGAAGATGAAACGTGGCTGGGTCTTTCAGCATGACAATGATCCCAAGCACACTGCCAGGGCAACAAAGGAGTGGCTTCGTAAGAAGCATTTCAAGGTCCTGGAGTGGCCTAGCCAGTCTCCAGATCTCAACCCCATAGGAAACCTTTGGAGGAAGTTGAAAGTCTGTGTTGCCGCCGACAGCCCCAAAACATCACTGCTCTAGAGGAGATCTGCATGGAGGAATGGGCCAACATACCAGCAATGGTGTGAGCCAACCTTGTGAAGACTTACAGAAAACGTCTGACCTCTGTCATTGCCAACAAATGATATATAACAGTATTGAGATAAACTTTTGTTATTGACCAAATACTTATTTTCCACCATTATTTGCAAAGAAATTCTTTATAAATCAGACAATGTGATTTTCTGAATTTTTTTCTCATTTTGTCTCTCATAGTTGAGTCTACCTATGATGTCAATTACAGCCTCTCTCATCTTTTTAAGTGGGAGAACTTGCACAATATATATATATATAACCAGATACCTATGGGTAGCCCGACTGGGACTGGGAAAAGACGTCCATCAGTTCCATGTTGGTCACAGGTTAAAGCACCAGCGAATGGTTTCAGCTATGAAGGAACGTCAGGTTAGGCTAAACTCACGGCAATAAAAAGCTAAACAGCATCAGAACACAAGCCGCGGGAAATCGAAAGGTGTTTACGGGCGTCAATCTTGTGGAAACTGCTAAAGTGGGCTCTATAACTGCGACAGTACAGTCGAGAGCATAATGGCTTTGTCAAAGCGCTGCTCGTCGCCAGTAAAACGAGGCTCCACATCACCGCAGTGATGGAGGTAAGAGTGTTATGGTGCGTGCGGAGGGTTTTATGGTCACCTGAGCGCAGCTGCTTGATTCGGCCGTTGCTGCTGTTGATGTCGACAGGCAGGAAGTCCTTGAACCAGGAGATTTCGGGGTCGGGGTGGCCGCTGGCGGCGCAGAGCATGGTGGCGGTGCGCGTCCGCTCCACGACTTTCAGCTGGGGACCCATGTCGATGCTGGGAAAGCCAGGAGGAATCTCAGTCTCTGAAATAGAGAAGATAAAAGAGACTCAGCGAGAGGAAGACAGGGCGGCACAATTAGTCTAGTGTTGGTTAGCTGTATATAGGCCTCCTATGCTACAGCAATGAGGCCAGGTACCCTATCAAACCCAGAAAATGCAGCAGAAATTGAATATAAAGCGACTATATAAAAAAATATTTTTTTAGCCATGTAGTTTTAACCAATTTAAAAAATGATTCTGATTCATGCTCAGGCTCAGAAAACGAAGAAAATTTAAAGAGGCAACTATTCAAAACAGAAACTATTCAATGTGTGGTATTTGTCAGGTTAGCATCCCTCAGCCTTTTCACTATCCAATGTATTCTCATGCACTGAGGCCAAACACCTCACAACAATGATGCTGCCACCACCATGCTTCAAAGCTGAGAAAGTGTTAGATCAGAGCCATCAGGCTTCAACAACAGACATACTTCCAAGTGCCACCTTTAGCCTCTCAGATATGGCCTTTTAGGGTTAAATGACCTCTGTAGAACTGTAAACCCAAACCCGGAGCCATTTAGGAGCTTCTCACAGTGTTACTCAGCGTCAGTATTTCAGTGTGTACTGCTCGTGCTGTAAGCGTATAGTTTTGATTAGTATACAAGGTTATATACTTATAAGTTTATACTATTTTTATAATAGTAATTGTAAATGTGTAATTAGAATAATGTGTAAATATTGTTAAAAATATTAAGGTGTTATTATTGTTATTATAGCTGCTCTTTGGTCAATAATGCCGGAATTTGACATTTCTAAATCTGGTTCATTTATTCTGCTTTAAGCTTTATTCACTAGGATCATATTTCCATCAGTGCCACCTTTAGCATCTCAGATCTGGACTTTTAAGGGTTAAATGAACTCTGTAGAACCGTAAACCCAAACCCGGAGCTTTTCAAGCGTGTCTGGTTTCAGTGCGTACTGCTCGTGCTGTGAGCGTATGGTAATGCTGTGTCTAATTAAGATGTACAAGAAGCATCAGGTTGCTCTCTGCCTAAACCTTTAATGCCGCGAGGAGAACGGGCTGTTCTGGAACATGCAAAACAGTCGGAGTGCAAAACACACGTGTGTGTGTGTGTGTGTGTGTGTAGGTGTGAATGTGTGAAGTGCATGTAGTAAAGGTTAGTAACTACCTGCATATATAAATATATATATATATGTGTGTGTGTGTGTGTGTGTGTGTGTGTGTGTGCATCTATATTGTGTATGTTAATCTGCTTCTCCAAGGAGCTTCTGAAGAAAGTCTAAGAGCCCTCTTTTAAAGTTCCTGGAGCGAGAATAAACCCGGCGCTGCTGAAGAAAGACAAGCTGAAGACGCTGGAGTTGTGTTTACTCGCTGTGTGGAGACATGTCATATTTCAGGTTCTAAAGCTGGGCGTGCGAGAAACTGCAGACAGAAGAAACACACGAGTCTCTCAGGCCGGGTTTCGGGTGACAGAGTGACGTCTCACGAAGCGTTCGTTAACCCAGACAGACCAAATCCTGCACCGTTTACAGACAACTCCAGATTATCCTTTATTTCAGTGAGTCAGATTCTTCACCGTTCCCCCGAGCAACTATAGACACTGGGTAAACCGGCGAGCTCCAGAATGGGCTGAACCTGAGGCCAGATCTGGGATTCCTGATTTTACTGTTAAAACAAGAACAGTACGATTGAAACACTGTTCAACCTAAAACACACACCTCTAAAAGACAAAAAATAATAAAGTACAATAATAAAGAGCATGCAAAACAATAGAGGAATAAAAAAAATAAGAAAATCGACTTTGCTGAAATTATGTAAATTGTTTTTTAATATTATATAGTATTAGTGGTTTGTATATATTAACATATTTTAAGGAACATAAATGATGGGACTATTGTTAAGGTGTACCGTACCGTAAAGTGTCTACGGGCGATGTAGAACGTGCTTTATAGGGGTTAATAATAATAATAATAATAATAATAATAATAATAATAAAGCTGCTCTTTGGTCAATAACACCAGAATAAGACATTTATAAATCTAATTTATTCATTCTTCTTTAAGCTTTATTCATTATGAACTTAGAGACCCGTTATGTGAAAATCACCAAGATTTGCAATATTATTTGCAATAATACACAATAAACACTTAATGCAAAAAAAGTAAATTTAAATATATATATATATATATATATATATATATATATATATATATATATATATATATATATATATATATATATATATATTAGTGATTAGTATATAAGTTAAGGTATCCGTTGCTAATGGAACACTTTCTAGATGTAATTAATTGATAATTAAATTATTATTATTATATCTGCTCTTTGGACAATGAAGCCTGTATTAGATATTTCTAAATCTGACTTATTCATTATTATTTATATTATTATTAATAATATATAATTAATAATATATAATATTATTATTATATAATAACAGAAAATCACCAACAGTTGCAGTATTATTTCCAATAATGCACATTAAACACTTGTTACCACCCTGTTATTCACATTATGTAACATTAATTCTTACTTACCTTTCCTGCTTTATGTGAGTTTATTGAGTTAATGATCTCTATTACATCAAGAAGTGTTCCATATTCTGAAATGAGGTTCTATTCATCGCTTATTACAGAACATAAAGCACTTAAGTGTTTAATGAGTCGATTTGCATCAGAAATTCGTTCTCTAATCGTGATAAAACTGAATCAGTATGAGTTCAGTGCAGGAGGTCAGTGGATCAGTGTTCAGCCACTAATAAAAAGACTATACAGCACTAAATAATGTGCGTAACAGGGTGGTAAAGTGTTTACTATGCAGGATTACAGCTATTAATTGAATGCGTAATGTATAGTGAATAAATCAAAATTACAGATGTCTAATTTAGGCTTTACTGATCAAAGAACCAGACTCTATTATTATACTTTATATTGTTAGCCCTGCCTCAACACAACCTAAAGTAGCTGAATGCATTCATCTGAAGGGGTGTCCACAAACTTTTACACCCCAAACATGCACGGACATGGTCCCGTTACTGTAGTGCTAGGATTATCTGAACTGGTAGAGACAGAGAGAGAGAGAGAGAGAGAGAGAGAGAGAGAGCGTTCAGTGTGATGCTTGCTCGACCATTTAAGGATCATCTCTGTGCTAAGTTGCTTTGGAGAAAGGCAGCCCTGGTCCTTATTTTCAGACAGACATCCAGTCAGGAGGAAGCGCAGCGGCTGAGATCTGTAACAGATACGAGGTGGAAGCCTGCCATCTGCATCACTTCCACCTTTCATTCAGCTGAGCGTCAGGACAGGAAACGGGGGACGAGAACTCCAGAACTCCACCTTTCCTTAAAGTGATGGTTCAGCAAATCCATAAATATGAATAAATTATTTATTTAAAAATGTACACAGCCCACTCCACACCCCCCTCATTGCTCCAGATGTGGTCCATTTAGCCAAGCCATCTTTGGAGCTTTTGTAAATCAAATGGACAAAAATATTGGGACACCTCTTAACCACTAAATTCAGGTGTCTGATTCAGTCCCATTCATTCAGCCACAGGTGTATAAAATCCAGCCCCGAGCCCATCAGTGAAAGAACGGGAGGTTCTGCAGAGCTCACTGAACTCCAGCGTGGTTCTGTATGGTGAAATTTGGTGAAATTTCCTCCCTCCTAGATCTTCCTCCATCAGCTGTGAGTGGTGTTATTATTGAACAGTGGAAGAGTTTAGGAGGAACAGCTCACAGAGAGCAGCTCAGCCACCGAGTGTCTGTCAGACCACGTAAAGTTACAGAGCGGGGTCAGGGCCGAGTGCTGAGCTCAGAGCAGAGTGCAGAAAAGCCTCCAACTGACTCAGTAACTGCAGCAGAGCTCCAGACCTGCTGCTGCTGGTAGAGCTTAGAGCAAAGAGGGACCGGCTCCATATTAATAATGCCTATGGGTTGAGAATGGGTGCTATTTAAAAAAGCGCCATGTACAGCAAGTGCAGGTGTCCCAATACTTTTGTCCATATAGTGTAGTTTGTAGTCGATGGGAAATTTTACAGGGAGCCGGTGGAGCCTTTGAAGAACTGGGTGATGTGATGAATGGATGGGGTTTTAGAGGCGATACGGGCGTGAGGATCATGTTAATTTAAAAAACAATTTTTTTTTTTTTTTGGGTGCATATCATAAGCTAAATCGTCATGGGGAAAACCCAGCAGAAACATCTCACTCAGTCTGAAGTCTGAAGTCTTCCCCTGGTTGCTCATCATAGACGTGGGCACGGCCACAGATGGTAGCTTACAGCTGAAGAGCCTGCCAACAGTGGTCGTATTGTTTCCCTGGAGTTGTTATGACAAGGTGCCTGGCTCTGGCGAAATGATGCATTCGGCCTGTAATTGGACTGCCATCTTGCAGGAAGGCTGGGAGAAGCGTACGAAACGCTGGAATGAAGTGATGGTCAAAGGCAGGAGACGCAAGCCTGGCAGATGTGCTTCCAGAACTGGCAAGACGGGTTCATTATGAGCCGCAGTTAAAAACAACACGCTCCCCCATCCAGGAGAACTGTGGAAGCTATAGTCTGCGTCCTGTAGGCCTGAAAAAGCCTTCCTGCTGGCAGCTCCTTCAGTTCTACAAGAACCATTCGGACGCCTGAATGTTTCTATAGCAACAAAAAGGCTTGATAGAAGTCAAAGAACCCCTTTTTCATTACTACACTACATTGACAAAAGTATTGGGACACCTGCTTCCTTTGCTTCCATTGCAATCCTGCTTTTGTTGGAGTAACTGTCTCTCTACTGTCCAGGGAAGAAGGCGGCTTTCGGAGGAGCATTGCTGTGAGGATTTGACTGTATACAGCGGCAAGAGTCTCAGTGAGGTCAGGATGTTGTTGGATGATGATGATGATGATGATGATGACCACTCCACCTCATCATCCCCTACTTTATACCCCTTTATATCTAACATTTGCCTGGTTTAAGAGAGCCAGAGAATATGGCAGTGTTTCTCTGCAGGGACTCAACCCTTCATGCTTTCTTTTTTGAATTATGGTGGAGCTCCATCCAATACTTTTGCTTTCAGGATAAGCTGGGGTGGTGCTCATCCATCCAACATCCTGACCTCACTAATGCTCTGGTCACTGAATGCCATCAAATCCTCACAGCAATGCTCCTCCTCCAAAATCTAGTAGAAAGTCTTCTTCTCTGGACAGTAGAGACAGTTACTCCAACAGAAGCAGGAAAAACACTTTTTAATAGCCTTGATTTTGGCAGAAACAATGAACGAGCAGGTGTCCAAATACTTTTGTCCTTTATTACTATATTAACTTTAGTAGTATATAACCTTTCGCTGCTAAATAGAACCATTTCATAAAAGGTTCTTTAGGAGATTCATACACAACAGTCTTTCCATCATAAAATTACCAACAATTCAAGCAGTCGGATGTTTTTTGGAGGTCATGTGAGGTCATCCATACAGAACCCTTGAAGATACTTCACAGGCTTTTTTTCTCGTGTGTGTGTGTGTGTGTGTGTGTGTGTGTGTGTGTGTGTGTATATATGTCACACTGTGCAGGTATTTACTACATGACAGAAGTACAGGTTTAAACCTGTGATATTACATACACCCACGCTGGAGCGTTAAGGGTCACCTCCGTAATGCCGCCCGCTGTGTTAATGGCAGCCGATCCTGATGGAAACGAATGGTAAAAAAGCTGAAGCCCGAACAGCTCCACAGAGCTCCACGCCGTCTGGATCCCACACGGTTTCAGATGACTGCAGGCTGAGACTTGTGGCCTTTCGAAAGTATAAAAGTGTGCAATCTGACAGCTACACCAGAAACAGGTTTCAGGCTTCCTGAGCAGCTCCTCGCTACTCGCCTTTTAACCCTCACAGGGCTGACAGGACGCACAGGGAGCCAACAGGCTTCAGAAAAGGCTCCAGCCGCTTCATTATCAGAGGCTACTTTTATACGCCATTCCTGAGCAGCGGGTCTGAACCTGCCGAGAACCGAGCTTCAGCAAGGGTTTTACACTAAAGTTGAGTTAAAGAGCCGAGGTATTCAGAGGAAACATTTTAGAGGTGAGGCTCAATTTGTAAAGAAGGAGGAGGTGGGGGTGTAATTATCCTGCTCCAAAATAAATAAATAAATAATAATAATAATAAAAAAAGAATAGAAGCATTACCAAAATCCAGAGGTGTCAAGTAATGAGGTACAAATACTTAATTACCTTAGAAATACTTTGAAATTACAAATACTTAATTACCTTAGAAATACTTTGAAATTACAAATTAGAAATACTTTGAAATTACAAATTAGAAATACTTCGAAATTACAAATACTTAATTACCTTAGAAATACTTCGAAATTACAAATTAGAAATACTTTAAAATTACAAATTAGAAATACTTCAAAATTACAAATACTTAATTACCTTAGAAATACTTCGAAATTACAAATACTTAATGACCTTAGAAATACTTCGAAATTACAAATTAGAAATACTTCAAAATTACAAATACTTAATTACCTTAGAAATACTTCGAAATTACAAATACTTAATTACCTTAGAAATGCTTCGAAATGTTGGTTATCTACTTTACTGGAGTAATTATTTTTCAGCCGACTTTTTACATTTATTAAAAATAATAAATGTATAAATACAATAAAATAAAAGTCCTACAAAAGGTTCTCAGAGTGATGACACAAAAGAAACCTGTTTGATTCTATAAAAAATAATAATAATAATAATTCAAAAATACAATAAAATAAATTAAATGTTCGTAGAAGAGACGAGTGTGAGTGTGAAGAACCCTTTAAAAGCTTGGAGAACACGGTTCTATACAATACAATACCAAAACAGAACCAATGTACATTAAATGTTTGAAAGAACCTTTAAACTGGTGGAAAGAAATTGTGCACACACTATATGGACAAAAGTATTGGGACGCTTCTTCATTCACATTACTTGAAGAGTTGATCCTGCTTCTGTTGGAGTAACTGTCTCTACTGTCCAGAGAAGAAGACTTTCTACTAGATTTTGGAGGAGGAACATTGCTGTGAGGATTTGATTGCATTCAGAAACAAGAAGAGCATTAGTGGGGTCAGGATGTTGGATGATGATGATCACCACCCCACCTCCATCATCATACTACCTTTATACAGGGACTAGATAAGCTGTGTGTGTGTGTGTGTGTGTGTGTGTGTGTGTGTGTGTGTGTGTGTGTGTGTGTGTGTGTGCATTTGCACATCTGTGTCAGCAATAGGTTCAACGTACAGTAGCTCAATGCATTTATTAGAAGGGGTGTCCACAAATATTTGCACATATAGTGTTTATGGCAGTTTACGTTATCTTTGTATGCTCAAAGAACCCTGAGGTGTGTGTGAAGTGTGACTGTGAGAGTGTGTGTGTGTGTGAGTGTGTGTGTGTTTGGCAGAGTTGTGGTGGGAAGAGACCGTCCAATGGGATAAAAGAGAAAGCAGGGGTCGGGCGGGGGTACGGAGGGGGGGAGGTTCACATGCCAACCTCCTGCCAGCTCCAATTACCACGGCGACTGGAGCATGGCGTGCAGGGCGACGGGTCTAATCAGAACCCTGCTGCAAAACCTCCAGCCTCCGCCCTCGGAGCGCGGTGCAGAACCGGCCCTGACACACACACACACACACACACACACACACACACACACACACACACACACACGGGCCCACAGGCTCAGCCCCAGCCATTCTCACCCACAACAAACCCTCTACAGCGGGACAGGTGCAAATAATAATCCAAATATATATAATAATAATCCCCCCCCCCCGACGCCCCGCCACACCCCCACCTCCACCCCCCACGCACCCAGAGGAGTGAGGAGTGAGACACACCGAGTGCAAATGTTTAACCAGGGACAGTGCAAAGGTCTCCGCAGTGGAAGATAAGCAGTGAACAGTAAGCCGGGTCAGGCCGTACAGCAGTCAGTTCCCCCATACACTAAACACTGGAACATTGCTGTGAGGAGCATTTGATTGCATTTAGCTTCCATATGAGAGTGATAACATCAACAACCTCAAAGGAATTGGATGGAGCTCCACCACTCCAGAGAATACCTCCACCTCTCCACTGTGAGAGGACGACCAGAACAAAGGACAGACCACCCCAGACCTCCAGGGTCCAGACCTCTAAGCCTCGCTCCTCTCCTCTCGCTGTACCGGAGCCTCGCTCCTCTCCTCTCGCTGTACAGTAAATAAAAGCTTACAGGTGTAGAAGGGAAGTGCTTTGCGGGGGCGGCGCTGTGGGCGGTGGTCCAGCAGCTGGCTGTTTATCAGCGCTGGCTGTGGGGAGAGAGGGGTAATGCAGGTCCTGACCTTTTAAATAACACACTTTTCTCACAGAGCAGAATATTCAGCTTCAGCTCCCCCCAGACAGACACTTCATCAATACCGGCCAGCAGAGCCCACTCTCTCTCCCTCCTCTACACACACCTCTCTCTACCACTCTCTCTCCCTCACCTCTACTACTCTCTCTCAATCATCTCTACACACACCTCTCTCTACCACTCTCTCTCCCTCACCTCTACTACTCTCTCTCAATCATCTCTACACACACCTCGCACCACCACTCTCTCTCCCTCACCTCTACTACTCTCTCTCAATCATCTCTACACACACCTCGCACCACCACTCTCTCTCTCACCTCTACACACACCTCACTCTACCACTCTCTCTCCCTCACCTCTACACACACCTCACTCTACCACTCTCTCTCCCTCACCTCTACACACACCTCACTCTACCACTCTCTCTCTCTCACCTCTACACACACCTCACTCTACCACTCTCTCTCTCTCACCTCTACACACACCTCACTCTACCACTCTCTCTCCCTCACCTCTACACACACCTCACTCTACCACTCTCTCTCTCTCTCTCTCTCCTCTACACACACCTCACTCTACCACTCTCTCACCTCTTTTACTCTCTCTCCCTCCTCTACACACACCTCTCTCTACCACTCTCTCTCCCTCACCTCTACTACTCTCTCTCAATCATCTCTACACACACCTCTCTCTACCACTCTCTCTCCCTCACCTCTACTACTCTCTCTCAATCATCTCTACACACACCTCGCACCACCACTCTCTCTCTCACCTCTACACACACCTCACTCTACCACTCTCTCTCTCTCTCACCTCTACACACACCTCTCTCTACCACTCTCTCACCTTTTTTACTCTCTCTCAATCATCTCTACACACACCTCACTCTACCACTCTCTCTCTCTCATCTTCACACATCTCACTCTACCACTCTCTCTCTCTCATCTTCACACATCTCACTCTACCACTCTCACCTCTAAACACATCTCACTCTACCACTCTCTCTCTCTCATCTCTACACACACCTCACTCTACCACTCTCACCTCTAAACACATCTCACTCTACCACTCTCTCTCTCTCATCTCTACACACACCTCACTCTACCACTCTCTCACTTCTACACACACACACCTCACTCTACCCCCATTCTCTCTCAGCTCTACACACACCTCACTCTCTCACCTCTACATTCGCCTCTCTCGCTCTAACCTCTACACATGCCTTTCAGTCTCTCCATCTCCCTCCATCACCTCTACACATACACCTCTCTCACTCTCTCTCTCTCTCCCCTACCTGTGCAAATACCTCTCTCTCACTTCAACACACCATTCTCACTCCCTCTACACCCCCATCTCTCTGTCTCTCTCTCTCTCTCGAGGATGATCTACAGTGCTGCTGCTGACACCGTACCCTTTATTTATTCTGCTGCACCGCTTTCAACATAACAGCACATGTGACCCACTACCACCGCTGAAGGGTGGGTCGCTAAATCTGCTCCAATGCAGCAAACCCAGTCACCTTGAGCGCCTGCCGACCGAGTACAAATCACGGCCTCCAGCAGCCGCCCCCCGCCACTCCCCGCAGCAACGTACGAAACCCACCTCCCCCCGAACATCTGAGGAGACTCCACGACTGTCCCCGAGCTCCACTGACGACACGTACCACACACTTCAAGTACCAAACACAACCGGCCTCGCCTTTAAGACATGTGACATATGTAAATAAGCTCTATTCTGATTGGCTGCCATGTACTGCATGCACTTCAGGCAGCAACACTGCTTATAACTTCAGCGTGGCTAAACTGCAGTAGGCTACGTATATGCAAGCGGCATCCTGACAAAACAACGCACTGTCCAAATGTTTGTGGACACTCCTTCTAATGTATGCAACTTTCAGCAAATACGCACACACACACAGCTGGTCTAGTCCCTGTAGAGAAATACGGCCAATAGAATAGGACTCTCTGGAGCAGATGGTGAAAATGAACCCATTGCCAGGCGTGGGCTAGAGGAGGGGTATGAAGCCCCCCAGCATTGAAGAGCTGTGGAGCAGTGGAAGAGCTGTGTTCTCTGGAATGATGGTGGTGGTGGTGGAGCTCCATCCAGACACAAAAGCCCCTTGATTTTAGAAGAAACAATGAACATGTGAGCAGGTGTCCCAATACTTTTGTCCTGATAGTGTCTTTAGGTTTTCCATGGCATTGGCCCGGTCATATTACTGTGTGTTTATAAAACTGTACCTGTGAAATAAATAAAGGTGTTTCCCGTTCCATCAGAGCTCATCAGATCCGTCTGCTACAGCGGTTTGGCGCCGCGGAGCTGGAAGTGTTTAGACTGTAGTGGAGAGAATTTACAGCACGCCTCTGCGATTTGAGTGGAGCTGTTTAAGCGTAATTGTTGTCGATGGCGGCTGCTTTAATGTGTCTGAGGAAAGGTGGTGAGAATGGTGGAACATGGCAGCTTTCCTTAATTAAATCCCTCTCGCCTCGACGCGACTGACAGGTCCGACTTTCTCTTCCAGCCGGAGAGACCGAACAGCACGCAGATCAAACGGAGCCGCGCCTCCGCCGGGGCGCCCGCCGCTAAGACTCTGTTAGAGGAGCGCAGAGACGCTCGCTAATCAGATACCAAAGCTACAGCAGGGCCCGGCGACTCCCCCGTCATCTGTAACCGGTCGCCCACCGCAGCGGATCGACTGATGAACTCAGACGGACGAGGCCGTGGCCGGGACGGAGATCAGTCTGTGAGGGACGTGAGCGATCAGGGCTGGACGATATGATAGGGCAGTATCGGTATCGCGATAACGTCACACAGCACGCTGTACTGAGGATACGACAGGTACGGGCAGTGCCACTACTAACAGAGAGGGTTCTTCCAGGGTTCTTTAGCAAAGGAAACGGTTCTGTTTAAAACGATGGCAATCCAAAGAACCGCTGGGATGCTTAAAAGCTCTTTTAAATGTTCCTTTAAAAGAACCATAAAGGGTTCTTTTGCTCTGCATAAAGGGTTCTGTCTACTTAGATGATTGGTTCCATTGCCTAAAGGGTTCTTCGCCTACTTGAAGGATTGGTTCCCTGCTTAAAAGGTTATTTGCCGATATAAAGTTCTTTTTCCTAGCCTAAAGGGTTCTGTCTACTTAGATGATTGGTTGCCTGCTTTAAGGGCTCTTTCCCTTGTCTAAAGGGTTCTTTCCCTGCCTAAAGGGTTCTTTACCTACTTAGTGGATTAGTTCCCTGCTTAAAGGGTTCTTTCCCTCGTCTAAAGGGTTCTATTCCTTTGTTTAAAGGGTTCTTTACCTACTTAGTGGATTGGTTCCCTGCTTAAAGGGTTCTTTCTCTTGTCTAAAGGGTTCTTTCTCTTGTCTAAAGGGTTCTTTCTCTTGTCTAAAGGGTTCTTCGCCTACTTAGTGGATTGGTTCCCTGCTTTAAGGGTTCTTTCCCTCGTCTAAAGGGTTCTTCGCCTACTTAGTAGATTGGTTCCCTGCTTTAAGGGTTCTTTCCCTCGTCTAAAGGGTTCTTCGCCTACTTAGTGGGTCAATTCCTTGCTAAAAGGGTTCTTTCCCTGCTTAAAGGGTTCTTTCTCTTGTCTAAAGGGTTCTTTCTCTTGTCTAAAGGGTTCTTCACCTACTTAGTGAATTGGTTCCCTGCTTAAAGTGTCCCCTCCCAGCTTAAAAGTCGGAGAACCTTTCACAAATGGTTCTATATAACCCTAAGCCGGTTCATTCATCAACAATCAACAATCCAGTTCATATAGTTCTGTATAGAATCATGCCAATCCAAAGAACCTTCCTTGGCGGTTCCTTGGCTGCTTTGAGGGTTCCCATTTTCATCCCGACAGTGCTGGGTTGAGAACCACCATCCATCATTCCAGAGAACACAGCTCTTCCACTGCTCCTCCACAGCGACCTTAGGTCCAAGCGAAGCTCCTCCAGACGGCACCTGAACAGCAGTGGATGCCTGGATGCCTTTCAGATGCACCACGTAGGTCTTCAACCCTCACTGTCGACGTTCCTAACGGAAACCTCAGCCCAGAGCGCAATCAGACATCTCATTCCCGTCAACTCCAGACTCCGAGTGAGGTGAAGGCCGCGAGCCGCTGATTTTCTATTTCTGCAGAGTCCTTGAAGCTTGCAGCGGTAGATGCGGCTCCAAACAGCAGGTGAGCGATTCCAGCCAGCCATATTGCGCGAGTCCTTGGGAGAGGCTCCTCTCGACAGGCGCAGTTTGTTACTGTCAAGCGGCTCGTGATCTACAGCGCCGGGCCGCGGGCCAGCAGATGGTGGGAGAAATTAAACTTGTGACACAGACTGCCGACTGGAGCTAAGGAGACGGTTAGAGACCACACCTGTAGGTGGACCTGCTTTACGTCGAGTTTCCCATGTGAAAACCGGCTCGGACCCGGTGTTCACCCCCGCGGGACGAGCTGGGGCCTGCCGCTGGAATGAGTGCCAGCTTCCGGTGGAAACGTTTACAGTTGCTAAACATGGTGGTGACATCTGCGATGGCTGAGGGCCAAGGTTCTGCGTTCTGCTCTGATGGGCCATAACATTAAAACCACCTGCTTGATACTGTGTAGGCCCACAAGACCTGTCCTGAAGGTCACGGGTTCAATCCCCGTACGGGACACAAGAGCTCCAGGTTCGGCAAACTGCCACTGTTGGGCCTTAAGCAAGGCCTTTCAGCCTCTCTGCTGCCCGGGCATGTGTGTGTGTGTGTGCTCACTGCCCTTAGTTCACTAATGTGTGTGTGTGTGTGTGTGTTTGTGTGTGTTCACTACCATAGATGTGTCAAATGGGAGGACACATTTACTTTCAGCAGCAGGTGGGGCCTCCATGAGCATCAATAAGCCTTGGGACCCCACTGTCCCATTTTAGAGCACTTTTGGTACTGGTACTGACCACTGCATACTGGAAACACCCACCACACCCCAAGACCTGCCTGATGTTCTGGAGATGTTCTGACCCAGTCACTGTCTAGAACATCACAGTTGGGTTCTTGTCAAAGCGTCTCAGATCCATTGTCCTTCTAAAACATCTCCTTCAAATGCTGACTGTAGATGCACCCCTCGACAGGAGCCACTGGAACCAACTGGAACCAGATCACTAATGCCATTCTCCTCAGCTGTCAGTGGTCTTAATGTTATGGCTGACGCTCTCCTGACTTTCTGTATTCTGTAGCTGCTTGCCGGTCGTGTAGTGCTCTCGGTGGGTCCGCCGACACTGAGCGGCCTCCGAAATCCCCTTGATTCCTCGGCACGCTGCGCGTAATGCTTATCAATTACGTTGTCGGGACGTACAGGCAGGACACTCAGCTGCGGGGGGGAATAGCCCTGAACGCTTTATAAGGGAATAAAGGACAGGAATAACGAGCACGGATCAATCACTCACACACACGCCCTCCCCCGGGGTGCACTGTGGGTACTCATCTGTGAGAATGGGGTGTATCCGCCTGCTCAGGTCATCCTTTATAGAATTACATGGTTGATGATTCGATCAGACAATGTTTCATTTAGATGTGGTTCATATTACTTATTTGTTTTATTTATTTCTTTATTTTCTTTATTTTCTTTCTTTATTCGTTTATTTTATTCATTTCATTTTTTATTTACTATATTTATTTGTCATTTATTTTATTTGTCTTTATTTTCTTTTTCTTTTTTATTTATTTATGTATTCATTCTCTTTATTTTATTTCTTTCTTTCTTTTGTTATTTATTTTTTAATTCTCTTTATTTTATTTATTTTATTTGTTTATTTCTTTATTCTCTTTATTTTTTACATTTATTTTATTTCTTTATTTCTTTATTTTATTTCCTTCTTTTTATTTATTTATTTATTTAATTCATTCATTTTAGTCATTTCGTTCTGGGTCTGTAGGGGTTGCATATAAAATGTATTATTACTGTTACTGACATTAAAATGAACAATCTGGTTGTCTATGGTTTGAAAATTGATGATGATGATGGTGATGATAGTGATTGTCTTTTTTTTCCTGGTCTTCCAAATCTTATCCTGACCTTCACAGGTCCTGTTACTTCCCTAAAGCTGCCTGAAACACCTTGCTATCTCCTCAATATGTTCTTCTGCTGTGTGGGCATCGGTTCCTTTAATTGCCAGAGTGCAAAGCCTCTCACCCTCACTACAACCACATTAACCACATTAACCACACCACCGTGAGGTCAGGAATCTCCAGGGTTCTTCCCACACTACCTGCTGATCGCCGTGTGTCCTGTGACGGGTCCCACGGGCTTCTTCAGCGTGACTCAGGCCTGCCTCTGACGCCACCACTGACTAAAGGACCTCACACTGCGCTCTCGCTCGCTTCCCCAGAACCTGCCACCAGAGCGACGATGCTGACGCAGAGTGCCGACTGAAGAACCCTCTGCAGACGCAGTGACTCATAGCTGTGGTGAGACTAGAGAGCGCATGAACTGGACTTAGCTCTCAAATTCTTTCAAAAGTCTTGGCACCCCCCTGACTCGTCCAGGTATCAGCAGGTATCGCTGCACAGTAGAACAGTGCACCACCACTGAAGAGTGTTTTGCAGTCAGGGGGCTCTGGTTGACCTTTTTTTGGGTATTCCACTGCTGCTGCGACCAGCATCCCAAGGATAAACAGCTAGCATGGGCATCCCAAAGACAGAATAACAGCTTACAGGCTGGTCTTATGCTGGAAAAGCGTTTTATATATATATATATATATATATATATATATATATATATATATATATTTTTTTTTTTTTTTTTTTATTTTATACTATTAGATTTTAGTTTAAATTTGATTTTATTTAATTTAAAATTGTATTTTTATCCCCCCCCCCACAGAATTTCTATGTATGTGTTGAATTTATTCTATTAAAAAAGAAATGAATTATTAATTAAAAATGTAAATCATGTGCAGGAAACATAGTAAGCAAAAAAATAGAATATACACTACTATGCAAAAGTTTTAGTCCCCTGTGTATATTAAGAGTGTAAAGCTGCTGATCTGAGCAGTAAGTGTTTACATACTATCAGAATAATCACTAATAATAACACTCCTACAGAAAGTGGTGGAGGTTCTCCATCACTGTGTTCATCATTAGAACATCTCCAAAGTTCTCCTCTCTCATGGAGTCTAGTATTATTTAGAGTTCTCCTCAGATCAACACCTGGTTTGGTGGTAAATCAGGGCTTAATGATGGTAAATCAGGTGAGCTGCTGCTGCTGCTGCTGCTGCTGCTGATGATGATGATGATGGAGTTGAACACATCCTCCACGCTGTGCTGGCTGGACTGGGGGGCGTCCAGGAGAACCCTGAAGGAACCGAGCTCTGTTCTTCAGACTAGCTCACCGACAAGATCTCACTACTTTCTTTCTTCAGAATGAGAAGCTCTTGTTTCTCCTTTTTACTGGATTTATGTTCTGATCAGTTCTGATCAGATCTGGAGCTTCTACTGTAAACACTGTGCTTAAGCCTTCATCTCCAAGGCCTCAGAAACAGCCAGCAGAACAGTAATATTATGCTGGACATCGCCACCACCCTCGAACAAGCTGAAAAGGACGTACTTTAGTGAGTCATTAGAGTACATGATCATCAATCAGCTTCTCTTCGTGCCGGTGTTTGTGCCGTGTCGCTGGAGCAAACTTGATGTATTGCTGGCCTGCAAACAATGGGCTATAAATAGAGTTCATTCTCCAACCCACAGCATCCTGGGGGCGTCCAGCTCATCCACCTCCACAGTGAGTGGGCTTACCAGCTCAGACGACACGTTCTGCTTTCCAAAAAGCCCGTCCACATCCCGCCCCACAACACTCCTCTCACAGCTGCAGCTGGAGGAAAATACCACACTTAACACTTCCACTGCCAAACACACACCGAATCCACCCAGTACATTAAGATCCTCACCGGGAGAACCTGATCAGACATGATCAGATCCTCAAACGTCTTTCTAAATTTCTTTCTAAATGAGAGTAAAACTGAGTCAAGGCCGAATCTAAACGAGACTCTAAATGAAAGAGGTCTCAACTGAGACCAGAATCAGACCAAGTCCAAATGAAGTCCAAGTCTGAGTCCAACATTTCAAGATCAGACTCACTAGGAGAGCACTACTGTTCACTGCAGAAGACATAAGAGTCAGTGTGTGTCCTCATTTCCTCCCCACATTTCCTCCACACCATCTCGCCATCTCCTCCCCATCTCCTCCACACCTTTCCCCATCTCCTCCTCACCCTTCCCCATCTCCTCCACACCCTTCCCCATCTCCTCCACACCTTTCCCCATCTCCTCCACACCTTTCCCCATCTCCTCCACACCTTTCCCCATCTCCTCCACACCCTTCCCCATCTCCTTCTCACCCTTCCCCATCTCCTTCTCACCCTTCCCCATCTCCTCCTCACCCTTCCCCATCTCCTCCTCACCCTTCCCCATCTCCTCCACATCTCCTCCACACCCTTCCCCATCTCCTCCACACCCTTCCCCATCTTCTCCCCATCTCCTCCACACCCTTCCCCATCTCCTCCTCACCCTTCCCCATCTCCTCCACATCTCCTCCACACCCTTCCCCATCTTCTCCCCATCTCCTCCACACCCTTCCCCATCTTCTCCCCATCTCCTCCACACCCTTCCCCATCTCCTCCTCACCCTTCCCCATCTCCTCCTCACCCTTCCCCATCTCCTCCACACCTTTCCCCATCTCCTCCACACCCTTCCCCATCTCCTCCACACCCTTCCCCATCTCCTCCACACCCTTCCCCATCTCCCAATCATCCTGCGCCTCCTCACTGCGCCTCCTCACTGCGCCTCCTCACTAAGCTAAAATGATTTCTTCGTTCCATGGTTTCTAACTCTGAACTAATTGGCCTTTGTCTGCTTCTATGCTGGAGTCGAAAATAAGATTACAGAGGATTACACCAGGGGCCTTCGCGTAATACCAAACACATGCTCATGGGGTGGGTCACTCACTGGCTAGAGCGAATCCATCGTGATGTCTGAGGGCCAGGGGGAAGCATATTCGCTTGACCGGTAGCTAATTCTTTGATTAATCTCGCGCTCACGTGGGCTTCGAGCTACACGGCTGTTTATGCGCTGAGTCACTCGCGTTAGCGTACGGCTATAATCAGAAACGAAGCACAACAGCCTCCAGCTGCATCGGCCAAACACGCAGATGATATCATCATCAACTGCCCAGCAGGCCACGCCCGCCGGTCCACCGCTAACCGCTCAGAGTCCGTCCTCGCCGAGGCTGCTGGCTGCTGCCGGGCGGAACCGTCTTTAACCATGTAAACCAAGACCAATCTGCAGTGCCGGCGGGTGAACCCAGGTGATCAGGTGGTCTATACCCCGGGAGGCTGTTTACACATCTGGAATTCACATCTGTGAGAAATCCGTGAGGTCCAGACTCTTACCTTCCAGCACGGTCAGCTTGGCGCTGGTGTTGATGTCCCCGGCGCTGTTGGTGGCCGTACACTCGTATATGGCCTCGTCCCGGTGGGTTCGCAGCGGCTGGATACGCAGGACTGAACCCGAGCCTCCATCAAACTCAATCACCTGAGAGAGAGAGAGAGAGAGAGAGAGAGAGAGAGAGAGAGAGAGAGAGAGAGAGAGGAGAGGAGAGAGAGACTTAATGATAGATGTCATTTCAATGATGATTTGACTCAACTGTAACTAAATATGATCAAAATATAAACATGGGCCTCACTGAACAGAACTGAAGTAGAGAGAGAGAGAGAGAGAGAGAGAGAGAGAGAGAGAGAGAGAAATGAAAGAGAAAAGAGAAATGAGAGAGAGAGAGAAAATAGAGAAAAGAGAGAGAGAGAGAAAGAGAGAGAGAGAGAGAGAAAAGAGAGAGAGAGAAATGAAAGAGAAAAGAGAGAGAGAAATGAGAGAGAGAGGAGAGAGAAAAGAGAGAGAGAGAGAGAGAAAAGAGAGAGAGCAAGAGATAGAGAGAGAGAGAGAAAATGAAAGAAAAATGGGAGAGAGTAAAAGGGGGTAGAAAGAGTAAAATGAGATGGAGAGAGTGAGAAAAAAAGGAAAAAGAGAGAGTGGGGGTGAGTGGGAGAAAGAGAGAGAGACATAGGGGAAAGAGAAAAAGAGAGAGAGTAAATGCAGAGTGAGTCTAATAGGAGATGCTCTTTGGAAATGTGAGGATTCTGTCTGACAGCAACGGCACACACCTCCATAACCCAGCTAAAGGAGCACAGGGGTGAACATCACCCCAAAACCACTGCTGAACCCTTCTAATGCTCTGAAGGCGTCCTGTTGTGGGATCCGTCACCAAGACGAACATCAGCAGCAGATCCTTTAAGTCCTGTAAGTTCTGAGGTGGGCGGGGCCTCCATGAGTATCATTTAAGGAACCCTGTCCCAGTTTATCGGTTGTCCTTCCCTGAGCACTTTTGGTTGGTACTGACCGCTGCATACCGGACTGAACACCTCACAAGACCTACCTGACGTTCTGGAGATGTTCTAGATTGACCAAGTCATCGTCTAGAACATCACAGTCTGGTTCTTCTTGTCAAAGTGTCTCAGATACGCTTGTCCATTTTTCCTACATCATCACCTTCATCACCTTCAAGAACTGAATCAACGTTTAATATTCACTTCAGCTGGCAGTGGTCTTAATGTTATGGCTGACAGGTGTATTACAGGCATGTAAACCGATCTAACGGACGGGGAGTGCAAATGGCTCTTCAGACGTCTGAGGTCTGTCCTGAGGGTTCACAGGGACACGAACCTGAGTACACACCACATATTTGCTTGGTTTTAAAGCAACAGTATGGAAGATTGGTATTTCTTGCTCCTGAGCTCCCCCTACAGTCAGGAAGAAATGCATGCTTTGAGCTACTACTAAGGGACACATGCATTTCTGGACAAGCTGAGAGCTGCAGAAGCTTGATCTGAAGGTGGAGCAGCATGTGGGCTGAGGATTTTACACTAATATACACTAATATACATAATCAGCTATGGGTTCTGCAGCGCTACACAGCAGTTCTGGAGAGAGGTTCTCCTCCTGCAGCTCCACCACCAAAGCTCTAACCATAGTGCAGCAGCAGCAGCAGCGCTCCAGACTAACACCAAGGTGAGGAAACATCAGCTTTGAGGGGGAGGTTACCTCAAATCTCTGAGAGCTGACTTTCTTCCCCTTTTTCATCCACGTTATCCTGGGTTTGGGCTCTCCCACCGCCTGGCACACAAACGACGCCACCCCACCAGAAATCCCCGTCTGGTCCTCAGGGGTCTTGATGAAACTTGGCACGCCTGGTAGAGAGAGAGAGAAACAGAGAGAGAGAGAGGTTATTTTGACATACTTTTATCTCAAAGGTGGTTGACATGGTATCCCAGGTGGTTTCTACTGTGTTGCTATGCAGTTGGCTAGCCATGGATAGCCGTTGCTATGTTAAAATGCGAATAGGTGGTTGTTACTGCATCTCAGGTGGTTCATGTGGTGTTCCCGGTGGTGTCTATAGGGTTGGTAGCTATGGTAACGTAGGTGGTTGCTGGGTTGCTGCCGTGTTGGAGCGGTTGGGTGTTGATAGGTCAGTGTAGTAGTTTCCATGTGGTGTTGGGGGTGTTTTTTCTATTGTGTTGCTATGCTGTTGCTAGATAAGGTAGATAAGCAGTTGCTATGTTATTATAGGTGTTTGCTAAGATGCGGACAGGTGGTTGTTATTGCATCTCATGTGGCTACAGGTGGTTGATGTGGTGTTCCAGGTGGTGTGTATGGTGTTGCTAGCTATGGTATTGTGGATGGTTGTTGGGATGCTGCTGTTTGTGTGTACTGGGGTTGTTGGGTGTTGACAGGTGGTCGCTGTCGCATGTCATGTAGCGTAAACCAGGTGGTTTATGTGGTGTTCCAGGTGGTCAGATGTATTTGGACGCAGATATTTTGATGTGTTAAGGTGGGAAAGCTGGGCTGTTTCAAATGGAATAGGATTGTGTTGCGTTTTTGGTGTTTATACGGATTTACCAGGACTGTTTAGTGACTATTCCAGCGCCACCTTCAGTCTGGTACAGTTAACTACACCAACAGGGGAAGTTACAACTACTGCAACCACTGGAAACCAGCTTAGCATTCAGTTCAGGCTAATACCAACAGCAGCCCACTCCCGGCTGCATGAAGGCAGTCGACACTGGAGAGGTCGGGGTTGAAAAGGAGTGCTCAGGTCTGATGAAAACAGGCTGATCCTGAGCTGCGTGGGCTGCTGTCAGAGGCAGGTTCTCGGTTCTAAACCGACCAAGTCGCAACGTCACACGGCGATGAGCAGTTTGCATAGAGAATGGCTCACTCGCCCAGCACCTCCATCACCTCCATCACCCAGATACAACACAAACACAGTACAAAGCTCCCCTCAGCTCTGCCCAGCAGGTGATGCAAAAACAGGACAAAAGTTTGTGGACGTTCAAAAGATTTCCAGCCTGATATTAATGCAAATGATCACATTTGTGTCCCATTTGCATACTAAAGCTTAAGCAGGCGTACAGTAGTTACAGGGAAACATCAGACGTAACTACGGAGAAGTAAAACGCTGGAGATGCTGATTTACTGCTGTTAAAGGACATCAAACTGTAGAATAGAACAAATGCAGCGTGACCGAGGAGCTGTTGCTAGATGGTGGCTATAATGACAGTCAAGGAGGCTGCAAGGGAATTCCCACTCCCCCCTGGGTGGGTGCTAGGTTGTTGCTAAGCAGTTGCTATGGTGTGGACAGGTGGTTGCAATTGCATCTGAGGTGGTTTCTCAGTGGCTGATGTGGTGCATTATGTGGCTGCTGTAGATGTGGTAAGAGGTGGTTGCTAGTTGCTTTCCAGGTGGTTGATGTGGTGTCCCAGGTGATTTCTATGGTATTATTAGATGGTTGCTATGTTTTAGGAGTTTGCTAGAGTGTTGATGGGCTGTTGATATTGCATCTCCGTTCATGTCCAGATGGTTGATGTGGTGTTCCAGGTGGTTTTTATGGTATTGCTAGATATGCAAGGTAGGCTGCAATGAGATCGCTGGGCTCACTGGGCTCACTCAGTCTAAGCAGTTGCTAAGTTACTATAGGTGATTGCCAGGGTGTTGACCATTGATTTCCAGGTGGTTGATGTGGTGTTCCAGGTGGATTCAATGGTACTACTAGGGAGTATTTGCAAGGATGGTTGATAAACAGTTGTTTGGTCATTTTAGTTGGTTACTATTGTATCTTCAGTCATTTCCAGGTGGTTTCTGTGGTGTTGCAAAGTATCTGGTAGATGTGGTATCTTTTGGTAGCTATGGTGATTTCTGGGCATGCTGCTGGTAGTTGTTGGGGCTTGACAGGTGGTGGCTCGGTTGCTTCTTAAGTGATGTCCAGGTGGTTTATGTGGCATTTCAGGTACATTAACATTTAGATTCATCCTAAAGAAGTACCAACTTTATAATGACCAGTATTGAATTTAGATCCGTTACGTCTGACCGATGTCTGACCCGTTTAAAAAAGTGAGTATTGACGGTGATACCTGATCCAGCACTGTGCACCACTGCATCATTACCCACATTAGACATACCTCCTCCTCCTCCTCCTCCTCCTCCACTTTCCAGTCTCTAAACTGCCAAACCATCATTTCCCCCGTAATGATACTCCCCCCGGTAATTTCCCCGTATCTGAATCTGAGCAGCCGAGCGCTTCCTCTTTCAGCTCTGACATCACCCACAGAGAAAAAGAAGAACGCCTGTAATCACAGAACTTCCTTATGTGTTACAAGGCCTGATAATCTTTTGATAGCCGATCCCATTAAAGAGGAGCACACACTGTAACCGCCGTGAGTCACGGAGGAGAACAATAGATCACACTGTTCCATCAGAGGCTCCGCAATGGAGAAACCAATGTGTGAGGGGAAGTAAATCACACCAGTGTGTGGAATCTACATTAAACACACACACACACACTCAGACCGTGCGGTTTCTCTTCATATATTTACTAATAAGAAAGTGTGAAGGCCACGGAGAACAAAATCAATAGCTAGTTAACATGATGTGGAGCTTTTGTGAGCAGCGTTCGTGTGCCGGCTGGACGTCCACGTGTGTTAAATCATCTACTGCAGAATAAAAGACCTGGAAATGAAAGGGGAATTCCACGAGAGTCGGAATCAGTGTGAAACTGAGCTTCACTGTGGAGAAACTGACCCACTCTGATCTCTCTACAGTGGAGGTGAATGGAGGCAGGCATCGGTCGCCATGACTACAACACAGATACAGCCCATAATTTATTTCCTATCCAAACCCACCAGTGAAGCTACATCACGAGTCTTCTGAGTTTTATATGGAATGATGATGATGATGATGATGATGATGATGGTAAAATAGTGAATAGAGAATCTGAACTAATGCAGTTCTCTTTAGGGACTACTTTCTGTAGCCGCACTTCACCCTGCAGCATGTATCCCTCCACCATTTTAATGATCTGATTTTAAAAGCAGGTTCTAGAGCCGAACTCTTCTCAGAACTCTGGTAGAACAGTGTCTCAGGCATCAGGCAGCGTCTTCATCACCATTAGGTGAAGAACTTTCTGTGAGGAGCTTTTATTAGAGCTTCAGACGTCTGCTTCCCTTCACCTCCACTGTAGAACCACAGCTCTGACCGGGTAGGGTTATCTAGAACTGAGCGTTTCACACCAGCAGTAACTTCGATACTTTGATAATTTCATTATCAACACGCAGCACGTATCTTGCTATGCTATGTATTTATATATTACTGTGTGTAAAACACCATCCTGCAGCCCCCCTCTCCTGAGACCCCCGGCTTGAAAACACTGCAGTACGCCATGTGGCTGATCTGGAGGACTGACTGGAGATGGTGCAGTTGTGCCCTTGCTGTAGGACATAACCCTCAGTGGGGGCCTATCTGTGGAGAAGCTGCTCATAACGGCAGGACAGTGCGGTGTGTGTGTGTGTGTGTGTGTATGTCCGTCGTAAAATCTAATCCAGAGTGTACCAATCGGACCCCTCTGACCCTTTGGACTACTGGCCAGCCTGACATTTAAATGACATTTACGCGACGGTTCCCCTGGAGACGGGCTTGATTGGCACAGTGGAGCAATGCGGACCCTCATAAAAGCCCTTCCTGTCACTTTTAACCGCACCAACATCCAACGGAGGAGAGGGAAGGATGCTTCAGCAGCCTCTGGAATCCTACAAACTTACTCCTAACGTAGTCAATCAGACGACCGAGAGGTTAACCTTCTGGGAGCTAACAGGCTAATGTCGCTAACAAGTAATAAGAGCTTATGTACACCAATTAGCATCAATTTAATCTATTTCCGGCGCTTGTTCTTAAATCAGACAAGCAGACGGGCGGAGCCAGTTACATTGCAATGTAAGGTTTAGGCCACGCCCACTTCTGTATTTGTCTATGAGGCGTGTGTGTGTGTATATATATATATATATATAAGGGTGGGCAAGTTATGTGCATCCATATGGGTGTATGTGTGTGTGTATGTGTGTGTGTGTGTCTGTGCCATAGAGACTTCAAAGCCTCGCAATCTGATTAGCATCATTCTGACTTCCAAGAGTCCTTTCCCAACATCTGTCAGGCCA
The DNA here is from genome assembly GCF_030463535.1 of Salminus brasiliensis. Classification (NCBI taxonomy): domain Eukaryota; kingdom Metazoa; phylum Chordata; class Actinopteri; order Characiformes; family Bryconidae; genus Salminus; species Salminus brasiliensis. The sequence goes on along the minus strand of NC_132900.1, from coordinate 1,926,935 downwards.
TTTCCATTAGACTTCATCAGCCGGCGGAGTTCCCCCTGCCCCCCTTCACTGCGTTAAGGGTGCAGATCAGGGGGCATTAAACTCATCCAGGCACATGCTTCAAATTAACACACGCAAAACAGCCCGGAACAGCGAGAGGTTAAGCAGAAGACGCATGAACGGAGCAGCAGCGTTTCCGGGGAGAAGAGCTGACCCGGGATCACAGGCGAGGATGATGAGGATGATGATGGTGAACACACCCATCCATCCTCACAAAGCGCATTAATGACCCCTCACAGCATCAATCTGCTTACACACACTGCTGTCCTCCGCACTGACCTCTGACCTGAGGCCAGAGTTCGCCTGGCTGGCCTTTCACTCATTAAGAAACCCACAGACTGACCAACAGCCACGGACACTCACTACTCTCAGCTTTCAACTATTCAGAACTTTGAGCCCATTTTTATTTTTATTTGAAACGTATTGGACATTTTTGGGGAAAGTGATTAGAATTTGTTCTTTCTTTTTTTGCTTATTGACAAAATGTGATCTGAAGATAGATCAGAAGATATCAGAAGATATCTGACATTTTTAAAAGAGATTGGGCATATTTGACAAAAAATTAATAATTATGGACATATTTTGTGACATTTGTGCCTATACGTGACCATTTTTAAGTGATTGGACATGTCGGATTTATTTCGAGAAAGACATCAGATATGTATCTGATATCTGATTTGACTTATTTTTAAAAAGCAAGTGGAAATTTTAAAAACATTTTAAAAACGTTACTTTAAACGTGAAAAATTTGACTGGACATTTTTGGGGAAAGTGATTAGACATGTTTCCCTTTTTAAAGTCATTTTGGTTTACTGACAAAATGTGATTAGATATCTGACTTATTATTTCTGAGATTAGACCTATTGAGATTCATATTTAAGTGATTGGACATGTCTGATTTATTTAGTGATCATCAGAGGTCATTTGACCTATTTTTAAAAAGTAACTGGAAATATTACAAAAATATATGTTTTTAAAGTTATTGGACATATTTGACTTATTAAAAAAACAAAATAATTGGACATATGGGAAATACATATATATATATATATATAAATCACTTTTAGTCATTTGACCATTGAGTATTTTGAGGGCGTGATTAGACATATCTGACCTTTTTTTATTGATTGGACATATCTAACCTATTTTAAAATACTGCACACATCTGACTTATTTTTCAAACAGTAATCAGACATATCGCACTTATTTTCAAAAAGTGATTGGGCCCCTATTATTGCCATTTCTACTGGCTTAAACATTTGGCCTGGTTTGCTGACAACAATACACCCCCCCCCAAACACTTCCCCCCCCATCCCCCACCCCCCACACACCCCATCCCACCCCACACACACCCCACCCCACCCCACACACACCCCACCCCACCCCCGTGCTCACGGCCTCAGAGGCTTAAAAATACAATTAGTCACTAGTTACAGTTATCTGACCTTGGCAATGGACGGCCCGTTCCTGACCAAACACTAATACTGCCATTATATTGCAAAAACTAGCTTGTGACAGTGATGCTTATTACTGCACTGTTTTTTAAACACCCTGTGATTGGTTAGGGAGTTCATTTGCATAATGCAGCTTTCCAATATCAGGAATTCCTCAGACAGAACCGTAAACAGCCCCTCATTAATAACCGCTGTAAAGTAAACTGCAGATCTGAAGCTGAGGGCTGTTGTGGTGTTTTTGCATCACCTCGTTTGTGCGCTGAAGGGTGAGGTTTCAGGACTTTGGGGTCACTTCATGCCTGTAGAGGCTCTGCTGAGATGAGAGGTCAAAGGTCACTGGAGAAATGAGAGCAGGCCCTGACCTCCCAGGTGGCTCTGCTGCTGTCACGCTCCTTTCACATTAGCTAACTCCGAGCCACAGGTGCAGGAACAGGTGGTCAAACACACACTCTGGCATTTCTTTTCTAGAGTGCAAAGCTATTTATATAGCTGGAGTCATCCACCCTAAACACCTCTGTAAAACCCGGCAGGTAAGCACAGGTGGACACCCAGTAAACACTGAGCTTAGCTTTGGAGAGGTGAGAAACTGACCGCCTCACTGTGTCCAAGATGAGAACACATTGTGTGTTAGATTAAAAAAAAAAAAAAAAAAGCTGATTTATTTATTTATTTATTTTATATATAGTACAGAAATCCTCAAGCTAGAAATGTACCAAGGTTTTCTATTATGTTTGTGAAAATTCATCAGTTTGTTAAAATTTTTTAAACATAATTAAAACGGCAACTTTACATTTACTCAGCTCTGTGTTTTATAATAAATTTATAGTTATTTTAATTTAATTTAATTTAATTTTAAATTATAATTTTCCCATCTTAAACTAAGTCTATTTGTTTTATATTAGTATTAGTTGCGTACACTCTACACATTTCTACATGTGACTGTTTATTTGGGTTTATTCTAATGTTATATAGAGTTAATTACAGGTAGACACTCTCACTGACCACTGACTTTATGTTTATTTGGGTTTATTCTAATGTTATATAGAGTTAATTACAGGTAGACACTCTCACTGACCACTGACTTTATGTTTATTTGGGTTTATTCTAATGTTATATAGAGGTAATTACAGGTAGACACTCTCACTGACCACTGACTATGTTTATTTGGGTTTATTCTAATGTTATATAGAGGTAATTACAGGTAGACACTCTCACTGACCACTGACTTTATGTTTATTTGGGTTTATTCTAATGTTATATAGAGTTAATTACAGGTAGACACTCTCACTGACCACTGACTATGTTTATTTGGGTTTATTCTAATGTTATATAGAGTTAATTACAGGTAGACAGTCTCACTGACCACTGACTTTATGTTTATTTGGGTTTATTCTAATGTTATATAGAGTTAATTACAGGTAGACACTCTCACTGACCACTGACTTTATTTATTTGGGTTTATTCTAATGTTATATAGAGTTAATTACAGGTAGACACTCTCACTGACCACTGACTGTTTATTTGGGTTTATTCTAATGTTATATAGAGTTAATTACAGGTAGACAGTCTCACTGACCACTGACTTTATGTTTATTTGGGTTTATTCTAATGTTATATAGAGTTAATTACAGGTAGACACTCTCACTGACCACTGACTTTATTTATTTGGGTTTATTCTAATGTTATATAGCATTAATTACAGGTAGACACTCTCACTGACCACTGACTGTTTATTTGGGTTTATTCTAATGTTATATAGAGTTAATTACAGGTAGACACTCTCACTGACCATTGACTTTATGTTTATCTGGGTTTATTCTAATGTTATATAAAGTTAATTACAGGTAGACACTCTCACTGATCACTGACTTTATGTTTATTTGTGTTTATTCCAGTATTATATAGTTTTAAACTGCTGATAGTCACAGTTTTAATAGGTCATTTGATTTCTGAGGATGGTTTTTGGGATGCAACAAATGGAATCTAGCAAAACAGCGGCCTGGAGAGAAACTGCGGAAACCAATCTGTGTAGCGTCCGAGGAATCAATACCCAAACCAGAGAGACACCCATTCATTCTCATTAATAATAGATTAGCAACTTAGCGTTCCTGCTCACACACTTAGCGGAAAAGTGCCTGACTGTTCTTTTAGTGGAAAGCTTCCATTAACACAATCCTGCCCCGTTTCCAGAACCTTCTGCCTCCAATTAACTCCACACAGATCAGGCTATCCTGCTAAATCAATCTCCAGGCCTTCTTCTCCTTCCTCCTCCTCCTCCTCCTCCTCGATTTTCACACCGCTAGCTTCCGTAACGTCTACATCCGATTCCTGATGGAGAGCTCGGTTGGCTAGCTGCTGTTGGAGAGTGTCAGGGTATGAAGTGAGCGACGCTGGTGTTTGGGAACATTACAGAGCCTTTTCTTGGATTTTCTTTCACTCAGCAGCTGAAGGAGCTCAGCTGTCACCGCAGCGCTGCGAGAACGTGGACCGGAGGGCTGGGAAATAAATAAAATAGGCTGATAAAGGCGTGGGAGACAAAAAAGAAGAAACCCTTCAGAGCCCGGCGAGATTCCTCTCTCTCTCTATCTCTCTAAGTGATCGCGCTGTACTGCAGCTGTCGAGCACGGCGCTTTCCGGCTTGGGTGAATTATTCAGGAGGACAGGGCAGGACACACACCCTGAGTGCAATTACCCTTCTGTGAGGAACATTAATGTAATCGCATCCTGGACTCCTGCTCGGCTAATGAAGGAGCGAGATGTGCCGTTAGCAAGCTCCTTCGGACGGTGACCCTTTTAACCCGACTCCAGACTTATTACCTTCATTTTGCGGCACGTTTCAAACGGAATTAGTTGGGGGTGAACCGATACTGTCCAAATGTTTGTGGACACCCCTTCCCTGTAGAGAAGTACTGCCAATACAATTGGACTAGTCCCTCTTCTCCCAATCTGGTTCTGCAATCTGCCAATTAACCCACCCATTTGTAGCTCAACAGCTAACAGACGCCCGCCGGACGACATAGCTTTAACGATGAGAGAGAGAGCGCCATCTAGAGAGCGCGGCCGATTGTGCTCCCTCAGACTCCGGCCGCTGATGGCAAAGCACTCGCAACCCCCGGGCCATAGCGGCAGGCGTGGGCTAGAGGGGTATGTATAAAGCCCCCCGGCAGCACTGAGAATGATGGATGGTGCTGCTCCATTCACCATCACTTTCCAACACTCTTGTTGGTCAATGCAATCAAATCCTCACAGCAATGCTCCTCCAAAATCTAGTAGAAAGCCTTCCTCCTATGACAGTTATTGAAATAAAAGCAGGAGAAGCTCTTTAAATACCCTTGAAGCAATGAAGGAGCAGGTGTCCCAATACTTTTGTCAATTTAATCCATCTATAATCTATCTAGAGGAGGACGTTTTTTGGGGTTGTTTTTTTTTTTATGATGATAAGTCTGGGTTTAATCGTCCGTATGGTTGACGTTAGCGGTTGTCGACACGCTCCACATCTCTGATAAACCGATTTACGGTTGAAATGCTTTCCACTCAACACTCCAGAACTCGCCCAAGAAAGCAGACCCAGATCCTCCAGCTGTTCAAATGAGGACACACGCTCTCCTCCTGCCAGCACAGCCGAAGGAGCCCGGTGGATAGGAGTGTGTGTACACGGCTGCGAGCATGAGAACACAGCTGAAAACTGCTCTCCTGTGCCCCTACGATGCTACGGTGTGATGTACTTCAGCAATGGGAGTCATACAGTGTCCCAAACAGCAAACAAGCCTAATGGAGATCACTGAACACACACACACACACACACACATTTCTCAATCTGTATGTGTGTGTGTGTGTGTGTGTGGATGCCTTGTTCATATAGTGATATAATTAGCAGCACTTTGTTCATGCAAGTGCAAAAAAACCCTCTAGGTATATACATTTAAATAGAGCATTTATGCGGACAAAAGTATTGGGACATCTGCTCATTCACTGCGTCTTCTGAAATCAAGGGTATTAAAAAGAGCTGATTCTGCTTCTGCTGGAGTAACTGTCTCTACTGTCCAGAGAAGAAGACTCTCTACTAGATTTTGGAGCAGAGCATTGCTGCAAGGATTTGATTGCATTCACTGAGGTCAGAATGTTGACTGATGATCACCACACCTCCTTCTTAACAGTACTGGATGGAGCTCCACCACTACCATCCATCATTCCAGAGAACACAGTTCCTCCACTGCTCCACAGCTCAATGCAGCATTAGGCAGCATGGTGCCGGTAGGGTCATGTGTGTCAGCAATGGGTGCATCTTAAAGTAGCTGAATGCATTCATTAGCAAAGGTGTCCGCAAATATTTGTAGTAGTTTTGCATGACTGTTGAAGTGCAACTGGATGGAGCTCCACCACCACCACCATCATCATCATGATTCCAGAGAACACAGTTCTCCAGTAGGCTTTTTAGCCTCGTAGCTCCGGTGCAAAGCTCTTGGAGCGAGATGCGCTCTTGCCGAATGCTGGAATGTCAGGAAACGGATGAAATGGTGTCAAAACACATTACTACAGTGTGAGGGGTTGCAGCATCCTCCACGTTTCCGTGGAATTCCGCCCACCATCCGACACAAATGAAGATTAAACAAAAGGTCCCAGCTCAGGCAGGAGCCAAGCTACGCGCCGACCGTGGAGAAAAGCCCTTACCTAATGCATCAGCTCAATGCTCTCTCATGCATCTTTGACAAGCCTGATGAAAAAGTGCTTCCTGTGAACATGGGGTAAACAGTATCGCGTGACGGGAGCAGGCGGAGGTTTAGCGTTACCTCGGCCTTTAGACCGGTGCCCGTCGCCGGCTGTTCAAAGACACGACTCATTATCTGCGGCCTCCGCCATCGACGCGATAGCAGATCAAAGGCTCGGAGGAAGAGAGAGAGAGAGAGGGGCAATGATGGGGGAAAGTCCTCACTGCCTCGTTATTATTTGGCCCTCGTGAGGGAACAATGGATTCTTTCAGACTCCGCAGTCCAGACGAAACTCCAGACTCAGGGAGAGCTCCAGCTGAGCATTCATATGTCGCTAAGATCTCGCAGGTCTTTGAGGCCTGTAGTGTTGAGATGCTAATTGGGATTCAGAATCCCAGGATGCTGGAGAATACCCCACGTTTATTACCTCCCAATATTTGTGTGTAATTGCATTTCTGGAGGCAATCTTTGAAACATCAGAACAAACAACACCTCACAATTCTACCGAGAACCGTTTCGGGTGTTTTGGGTGTTCTGATCCAAACATCTGAAGGCTACGGTGCTAATGCTGACCAGATCTCACCAACAACCCATTCATTTACATTTACAGCATTTAGCTGATGCTCTCATCCAGAGTGACTTACAAGGTCACTCGTATTACAAGGGAGGGTCAATGGAGTGTTAGGAGGACTCTGGCCCAAGGACTCTTATTGGTGTAGCGTAGTATAGCCACCCAGACCAGGAATCGAACCCCAGTCTCTCTTATGGTGCCGTAGCTCACTGGCAGGTAGTGGTGTTACTCAGAGTGGGATTTTAACCCTTAAGGTCAAAGGATCTACGGTCAGGGGCTGAATAGCTTATCCATGTTGGTCCAGTCAGCTTGTGGCTGTTCATGGAGGCTCTGCCCACCTCACAACTTACAGGGCTTAAAGGATCTGTTAGTATTCTCTAGTATTGATGTTCCAGCTTCCACAGAGAACCCTGCCTCGAGGTCTCGTGAAGAACGTGTCTTAGCTTAAAAGCCCAGGACCTGACCCGGGTCAGCACAAGTCGCCAAACTCATCACAGGGACTCTGCTGGGAGCGTCAACACAAACGCCACGCAAGCTACCTGGCCAGCCCAGAGCGCCACGTCCAGACTCAGAAAGGTTGTGGCTATTCAGGCACAAAACTGAAATTAAGGGGGCATGAAATCACCGGATCGGGAGTACACGGAAAGGTTAAGCCGGAAAGCTCACCTGGGACGTCACTGCAGGTGTGCCATTACCCAGGGCCGCAATTACAGCATAAACGGGAGTGGTCACGGCACTGGCCGAGCTCTATTCGTCATGACCTGCACGTAATGTGAGCGAACCTGACATTTTCCTTAGAGGACTCATCCAGTCAATAGAAGCCCGCCCAAATAAACACAGTCTTCAATGGACCCCCGAGGGGCCGCGGTTACATAACAGCAGTCTGAGCTTCTGATTACGAGCCAATTTTCAAATGATGTTACTTTAATATTATGTTGTTCACAGAAAGGCTGTATCGCTGTTCCTCTCCCGGGGAAAACACTCAAACAGCTGCATTCATTAAATATTAAATATTCATTAAATATTATTAAAAATTATTTAGATCAATTGTTAATTTAAAAAAAGAATGATAAACATTAATTTAGGAAAAGGCTTTTGTGTTCCCCTAAAATAAAAAATGTGATAATAATAATAATAATAATAATAATAATAATAATAATAATGATAATAAAACATGCAACTTAAAAACTTATTGAGATTCTTTTTTTATATAAAAATGCTATTTGTTTAAAAATGTATTTAAATTTAGTTCAATTTATTTATTAATTTATTATTCCCGGAAAAAAAAGGGTAAATCTGCAAACGATTTATAGAATTATTTTGCTCATATGTTTATAAAAATGCTATATTTGGTGTTCCCATAAAAAAGCTATTATATTTCATTTTTCAAAAATCATTTTGATGAGTTGTTTAGAAAAAAAAATTCTGTAAAACAAAATAAAAAGGAAAAAAATCTAAAATGAAATCTAAAAAAAAAAATATATATATATATATATATATATATATATATATATATATATATATATATATAATTTTTATTCAAAAATGTATCAAATGTATTTTTTGGTCATTAGTTACAGAAATGTGATTATGTTATAATGGGAAAAAACAACACTGAAAGCTTCGCTGGACTCCTGCATAAGCAGCTGAGGGAGTGGTTCGCGGGGTGTGATGGGGAGGCCGGGATTTGTTAAGCCTGTTAGTTAAAGGGCAGCTGTCACCTTGGCACAGTGTGCGTCACTGGCTGGTGGTTTGGGGAGAGAAAGGACTAAGGGCGCCCCAGGGGATGCTGGGAAGTGGGCTGGGAGGGGTGTGGATGGGGGCTCTGGGAGGAGATCACCTGCTGGATGGGTGCTGAGGGAGCTAATACGCATTGCATGATCCATCAGCCAAAAGCAGGCCCTGCGACCCCACTGAGCCTATTCACTCACCTCCTGAGATAAAGCGCCCCCCAGAGACGGGGCTTTATTGTTTCCACGTCACAATGAACCACCCGCCAACCCCCACCCCCACCCGTTCTCCTGTAAGGTCTACACCCTCACCCCGCGCGGCCGAGGGAAATGTAATTACTGTGCATTTGGGATCTAAAAACAAGCAGCCCTGGGCTTTACTGGGACATTAATTATTAGTAATACCATAACAGGCCCACAGCTATGAAGCATTCCAGCTCAAAATGGAGCACACTGCTGAGAGCCACCAAGACAGCACACACACACACACACACACACATACACTCCGAACACAGCCGGGGATTAACTCAGTGGCACTTTTTTATGGAATAATGACATTATTTTAATAAACAGAACCTTTTTTTCCTCTATTAGAATAAAAACACCCTGCAAATTAACACAGACTGGCCTTATCCGCTATACTGCACTCACACAGCTACAGCTCTGCAGGCAGCAATAGAAATATAGTTTTACAATTTTAAATAGAAATATAGAATTCATTCTTTACATTCTTTACAGTTTAAAGCCTGAATTGCCTGTAAAATCAATCATGTAATTTGCATGCTGTAAAGGCAAAAACTCAAATTACTGTTATCTTAAAGAAAAAACTTAAACAAAAAAAATTCCTATGTCTAAAGTTATATATTGTGATGTATGTGGCATGTTTAATACAAAAGAAATGCAAAAAAAAACACAAAACAAAAATTGTAACTTGAATTTAATTTGAAATTTCTTTTTTTGGGGTTTCAAATTCTCCCAAATTCTCCCAAAAAAATTGAATCCTTATTCATCTTTGGGTGGTGTGCTCAAAAAAAAGGTTTTCCCCACTTAATTCTTACATAAAATATAAACAAAAACATACCAGCTACCAAAACAACAAACAAAAAGAATTTACTTTTTATTGTATTTAAATAAATCATCATAATTCATTATTTTCTTTGGGTTGTTTGTTCAAAAATTGCCATTTCTTGTTGTTGTTTAATTACAAAATGTTTTAACTGACTTTTTAAAATAAATATATAATATTTTAAACATATTTACATGAATTATCTGTGTTAATTGATTAACACAATTAAAACAATTTTAGATATCAGTTATTAATGCCTGCCTTCAAAGATTATGTGATATATCCTCTTAATTAAAACCAAATCTTCCAGTTTTGTACTGAAATGCCTTTTTTGTTGAAAAACTAAAAATAAATGAATAAATAAATAAATAAATAAATAAATAAATAAATAAATAAGCTGCTCTATACAGATTCATCCACTAGCTTCAACCACTAGCTGAACCTACAGGATCAGATATGCTAGAACAATGTAATCAGCATCCGCTCACTCCTACTGCAGCAGTGGAAGCGTTAGCCATTAGCCATTAGCAATTAAAGAGAAAGGTTAGGAGTGAATGTGGCGGGAACCGCTGTTTGGGGGGAAGGTGCTGGTGGTCCGGGTCAGCAGGGGGCTTTTTTTGTTGCTGGTGACACGGAACTGAATCACCCACAACAATGGGTCATCAGCTTTCAGAGGCGAGCTTTATGCTAATTTGCTTAACTGTTCACCTTTGTGTGCTGATGAATACGAACGACGCGCCTCAGCCCTCTTATCTCCAACCCTGGGCTGAAGTCATCCGCCTCATGATTCCACTCAGCATAGTAAACAGGGCTGACTCAGACTCTCTAAAGCACACCTGCAGTCCAAATATACAGAGTGGAGGGTTTGGAGGGTTTGAGTGTGAAACGCTCGGTTCTAGATAACCCTACCTGGTTAGAGCTGGAGTTCTACAGTGGAGGTGAAGGGAAGCAGACGTCTGAAGCTCTAATAAAAGCTCCTCACAGAAAGTTCTTCACCTAATGGTGATGAAGACGCTGCCTGATGCCTGAGACACGGTTCTACCAGAGTTCTGAGAAGAGTTCGGCTCTAGAACCTGCTTTTAAAATCAGATCATTAAAATGGTGGAGGGATACATGCTGCAGGGTGTAGTGCAGCTACAGAAAGTAGTCCCTAAAGAGAACTGCATTAGTTCAGATTCTCTATTCACTGTTTTACCATCATCATCATCATCATCATCATCTTCATTCCATATAAAACTCAGAAGACTCGTGTTGTAGCTTCACTGGTGGGTTTGGATAGGAGATAAATTTTGGGTTGTATCTGTGTTGTAGTCATGGCGACCGACACCTGCCTCCATTCACCAACACTGTAAAGAAATCAGAGAATGAGCAGGTGTCCCAATACTTTTGTCAACATAGCGTAGATTTACCCTTTATTCGCTGGTCATGTCTTGGCTGATGTTAACTGGAACACTAACGAAGCCGCCACCCTCACAGCGCCGTTAGCATTTCTGTGCTACGCAGTTTTTACGGCCGCTTTCCTGTGAAGGACACGCAATGATCTGGTCATCCTGATGGCGGTGCTGAATCCAGGCCATAGTGGAGCGGAGGGTTTGGACGAGTGCCTGCGGCCCCGCCATCGAGCAGCATAATTAAGCTATTAATCTCACATCATTAACCTCCGCTGACCCTCCCTTCCCTCCGTCGCCGTGACACCGTCACTCTGCTGTTTGAAAAGCTCCCACCATCACACCCCCTCCCTGCCTCTCCATCCCTGCCTCCCTCCCTCTCCATTCCGGCCCCTCGTTGGCGTTCTCCTCCGGCGGCCGTTGACGAGGTGTTACAGCTGCGGACTAACAAAACGACCTCCCGAGTGCCACGGCATTGTGGGTATGGTTACTTTTAATTAGAAGGAATCAATTTCCATTCCAGTCAATCCAGCCCGGTCACCATATGGACACTTAAAAACAGGATCCAATTTGCAGCCCACCCGCCGGCCAGCCCGGACGGACCTAGCCTGCCTAACCCGGCCTCGCTGCTTTAACGAGTCAGAACAAATAACGCCCGATCGATTTACAGAGGGTGGTGACACTTCTGAGAGCTCTCTGCAAATTGTAGAAGCAAAGTTCCTCCGCACTGGAAGATTTCCGACAGCGGGTCAATAAAACAGGTCCGGTCTGTTAGCACAGCAGAGCCAGGAGAGACCCCTAAAAGCTCCTCACAGAAACCATAATTCCACCTAATGGTGATGAAGACGCTGCCTGATGCCTGAGACACGGTTCTACCAGAGTTCTGAGAAGAGTTCGGCTCTAGAACCTGCTTTTAAAATCAGATCATTAAAATGGTGGAGGGATACATGCTGCAGGGTGTAGTGCAGCTACAGAAAGTAGTCCCTAAAGAAAACTGCATTAGTTCAGATTCTCTATTCACTATTTTACCTTCATCATCATCATCATCATCATTCCATATAAAACTCAGAAGACTCATGTTGTAGCTTCACTGGTGAGTTTGGATAGGAGATAAATTATGGGCTGTATCTGTGTTGTAGTCATGGCGACCGACGCCCACTTCCATTCGCCTCCACTGAACAGAGATCAGAGTGGGTCAGTTTCTCTACAGTGAAGCTCACACCGGTTTCACACCGAACCCCCGACTCTGAACACTGGTGCATCATCCCGCCCCTGAGCTTCAGCGATATCGTGATCCCTCTGTAAATATGAACGCTCGGCATCAATCAGAGACAATCATGGCGGTTAACGTGACTCCACAACGTTCTCCACTGTCCTGTTTGCGTCATGACTGGTGCTGCAGTCTGTTGAGGAAGCTGAACGCATGTCACCACCATTAAAATGACTTCTGCTGCAGCTTCTGATTGGTAATGGAACACAGCCGGAGCAGACGCTGACGCCGGAGCCGGATGCAAACATCAGTCCTGACAGTCAGTGGATACAGCTGAGAAACAAATGAGACACTTTCACTTCTGAGTAAACTGAAATGAAATGATACACAGCTTCACCCGGCTGTTCCTCCACCTGTGTGGAACTACAGACATATTCAGCAAGCAAGGATTACCTACAACTTAACTACACTATACACTACACAACAGTACTGTACACTACAGTACACTACACTACAGTACAGCACACTACAGTACAGTACACTACAGTACAGTACAGCACAGCACACTACAGTACCCTACAGTACAGCACACTACAGTACAGCACACTACAGCACACTACAGTACAGTACAGCACAGCACACTACAGTACCCTACAGTACAGCACACTACAGTACAGCACACTACACTACAGTACAGCACACTACAGTACAGCACACTACAGTACAGTACAGCACAGCACACTACAGTACCCTACAGTACAGCACACTACAGTACAGCACACTACACTACAGTACACTACAGTACAGTACACTACACTACAGTACAGCACACTACAGTACAGTACACTACAGCACACTACAGTACAGTACAGCACAGCACACTACAGTACCCTACAGTACAGCACACTACAGTACAGCACACTACAGTACAGTACAGCACACTACAGTACAGTACACTACAGCACACTACACTACAGTACAGTACAGCACAGCACACTACAGTACAGCACACTACACTACAGTACAGTACACTACACTACAGTACAGTACAGCACACTACACTACAGTACAGTACACTACAGTACAGTACACTACAGCACAGTACAGCACAGTACAGTACAGCACAGTACACTACAGCACAGTACACTACAGTACAGTACACTACAGCACAGTACACTACAGCACAGTACACTACAGCACAGTACAGTACAGTACACTACACTACACTACACTACAGTACACTACAGTACAGCACAGCACAGCACAGTACACTACAGCACAGTACACTACAGTACAGCACACTACAGTACAGCACAGCACAGTACACTACAGCACAGTACACTACAGTACAGCACACTACAGTACAGTACAGTACACTACACTACAGTACAGTACCCTACAGTACAGCACACTACAGTACCCTACAGTACAGCACACTACAGTACAGCACAGCACACTACAGTACAGCACACTACAGTACAGCACACTACAGTACAGTACAGCACAGCACACTACAGTACCCTACAGTACAGCACACTACAGTACAGCACACTACACTACAGTACAGTACAGCACAGTACACTACAGTATAGTACACTACAGTACAGTACACTACAGTACAGTACAGCACAGTACAGTACACTACAGTACAGCACACTACAGTACCCTACAGTACAGCACACTACAGTACAGCACACTACAGTACACTACAGCACAGCACACTACAGTACAGCACACTACAGTACAGTACAGTACAGCACAGTACACTACAGTATAGTACACTACAGTACAGTACACTACAGTACAGTACAGCACAGTACAGTACACTACAGTACAGCACACTACAGTACAGCACACTACCCAACACTACAGTACAGTACACTACAGTACACTACACTACAGTACAGTACACTACCCAACACTACAGTACACTACACTGCAGTACAGCACACTACCCAACACTACAGTACACTACCCAACACTACAGTACAGTACACTACAGTACACTACACTGCAGTACAGTACACTACCCAACACTACAGTACACTACACTGCAGTAGTGGTGGCTCAGCGGTTAGAGCGCCGGGATATCGATAACAGGGTTGTGGGTTCGATTCCAGGGCTCGGCAAGCTGCCACTGTTGGGCCCTAGAGCAAGGCCCTTTACCCTCTCTGCCCCCCGGGCACTGGAGTTGGCTGCCCACCGCTCTGGGTGTGTGTGTGTGTACTCACTGCCCCTAACACATGTGTGTGTGTGAGTGTGTGTGAGTGTGTGTTCACTACCAGATGGGTTAAATGCGGAGGACACATTTCGCTGTACAGTGACAAATACGTGCACCTTTACCTTTTACACTACAGTACAGTACACTACCCAACACTACAGTACACTACACTACACTACAGTACAGTACACTACAGTACAGTACACTACAGTACAGTACAGTACAGTACCCAACACTACAGTACACTACACTACAGTACAGTACACTACCCAACACTACAGTACACTACAGTACACTACAGTACAGTACACTACAGTACAGTACACTACCCAACACTACAGTACACTACACTACAGTACAGTACACTACCCAACACTACAGTACACTACACTACACTACAGTACACTACACTATAGTACAGCACACTACACTACAGTACAGCACACTACCCAACACTACAGTACACTACACTACAGTACACTACACTACACTACAGTACAGCACACTACCCAACACTACAGTACACTACACTACACTACAGTACACTACACTACAGTACAGTACAGTACACTACACTACACTACAGTACACTACACTACAGTACAGTCCTTTACTACACTACAGTACACTACAGTACACTACACTACACTACACTACAGTACACTACACAACACTACAGTCCTTTACTACACTACACTGCACTCTTACTATACTACAATATCCAGTACACTACACTACAGTACAGTACACTACACTACAGTACAGTACAGTCCTTTACTACACTACAGTACACTACACTACAGTACACTACCCAACACTACAGTACACTACACTACAGTATAGTACACTACACTACAGTACACTACACTACAGTACAGTACAGCACACTACACAACACTACAGTCCTTTACTACACAACACTACAGTCCTTTACTACACTACACTGCACTCTTACTATACTACAATATCCAGTACACTACCCTACAGTACAGTACACTACACTACCCTACAGTACAGTACAGTCCTTTACTACACTACACTACAGTACACTACACTACAGTACACTACAGTACACTACACTACAGTACAGTGGTGGTTGGTGTGGCGCAACAGATAACACCACTACCTGCCACGGCCCTACCACACCATGTGGGAGGCTGGGGTTCAATTCCCGGTCTGGGTCACTATGCTGTGCTACACCAATAAGAGTCCTTGGGCAAGACTCCTAACACTACATTGGCCCTCCTCTGTAATACGAGTAACCTTGTAAGTCGCTCTGGAGAAGAGCATCAGATAAATACCATAAATGTAAATGTAAATGTAAATGTACAGTACACTACACAACACTACAGTCTATTACTACACTACACTGCACTCTTACTATACTACAATATCCAGTACACTACACCTTTTACTATACTACACTACTGTCTTCACTGTACTGCCCTGTTTACTACTACACTCACTCAAGAGCAAGTAAACCTGCTTAAATCTCACAGCATCACAAATCAGAGCAGAACAAGTGTAAAATTAGACTATTTACCAGACTTATTTAATACTGCGTATTTTCATCACGCCGCGCTCCTAAGCGGAGCAGTGTGTGCAGTGTAAATATGAACCGTCTTCATGGCTGAACGCCGTGCAGTGCAGTAATCTGTGCCATGTCTTTTCCCCCCTGTCCTCCTCTGTTTGGACGACTGAGCACTTCTCACAAAGACGGACGGACTGACATGTGAACTGTACAATAATTACAAGCCCCGGCTCCCGGACGACAGCTCCGACGCAGACAATGCAGAGCAGCTGTAATCTTTCATCAGGCTGAATATATTTAGGTGGAACCTGAGCTGGTGGCAATCAGCGGCTTCAGTTCCTCCACCCTGCAAAGCTGGATCCACCACCCTATAATTCAAACAGAGGCACGCCAGTCCCGTCCTGCTCCCCGGCTGATTACAGACAACACCGCGCTCAAACCCACTGTTTGTGGTTGTCAATATTTTAACCTCCAGCCTATTTTTGGA
This sequence comes from Salminus brasiliensis, assembly GCF_030463535.1. Classification (NCBI taxonomy): domain Eukaryota; kingdom Metazoa; phylum Chordata; class Actinopteri; order Characiformes; family Bryconidae; genus Salminus; species Salminus brasiliensis. The sequence goes on along the minus strand of NC_132900.1, from coordinate 1,910,529 downwards.
GCTTTATTTGCTTACACTGCCGTTACGGGGGGGTATTTATATCCTGCAGAGCTCTGAATCGGCGCGCTGGGGGAGCGCTACGGTCGCACTACGGTCGCGCTACGGTCGCACTACGGCCGCTAATCGCTGGAGCACATTCTTAGCGTATCTCTGGTGTATCTGGTGGCACGTTCATAATGTTTGTGTCTCCTTAAACACGTTAAAGTGAGCTGCCAGAGTAGTGTGAGAGCTGCATGTCCACACCGGTCAGTAAAACGGGTCAGAAAGTGGAGCTGGAGCTTTTTCTCTGAGCTACTGTATTCTCCAGCACTGCATAGAAGTGATAGCATGGTGACAACCAAGACGATGGATTGGCTGTGTCATAGAAAAGAGACCACACACAGCTTGTCTAGGCCCTGTAGAGTAGAAGTACTGCCAATAGAATAGGACTGTCTGGAGTAGATAAACTAACATGACCCTATCAGCACCATGCTGCCTAATGCCAGGCGTGGGCTATGGAGGGGGTATGTATAAAGCCCCCCAGCTGTGGGAGCAGTGAAGTTCTGTGTTCACTGGAATGATGGTGGTGGAGCTCCTTCCAGTACTTTGGACAAGTTGCGAATTCATCCAACATCCTGACCTCACTAACGCTCTTGTCGCTGAATACAATCAATCAAATCCTCACAGCAATGCTCCTCCTTCAAAAATCCTTAGAAAGCCTTCTTCATTGGACAGTAGAGACAGTTAGTCCAATAAAAGCAGGATCAGCTCTTTTTAATGTCCTTGATTTCAGAAGAAACACTGAAGGACCAGGTGTCCAAATACTTTATTTTGTTGGTCCACTGAGAAAGGCCTTGGGTAGAATACAAAGAGTCCTCCTGAAGGCCAAGTGCTTAAGCAAGTAGCTAACTATCTTATCTGAGGCAGCTTCTATTACTCATTTCCAACCAAAAACTACAGATTTCCTTCAGCTTTTATTTTTTAATAGTTAAAAACTGCAAATCTTAATTTAATAAAACTAGTGGGATCATCTAAAGTGCAGATTTCAACAGAAAATTTACAGCTTGTTGTGTTTTCTTGGTGTTTTTTTCTTCCCAGATTACTAGAATATCAGAATTAGTTAGAATGCACGTCCATAACGTATAAAAAGTAAATGGACGCATGAGGTTTATCGTTATCCATATGCTTTCTTGATCAAAATAGTCATAAAAAATAATTTGTAACGTTAATACATTAAAGGGTTAGCAGGGCCAGTGGACGATCTACTGAAGATCTGGGGAAAAGTTTGCAGTCCTTCAGCATCTCCAGCCGTGGCCACTGTAGCATGCGACTGGACTAATGAGGGCACAATGTGTTATGCTAATACGCTGAGCAGGAACATGCGAATATTGAGCATAAGGGACCAAACCAATTATGCTGATGAGCAAAGTTGAACAGGGAGAAGGGGAGGGGGTAACATTTGCTCTGTAAATAGTCTTTATCCACTTGGGGCAGCACTTGAAATGATCAAGGAATAACAAGTAGGCTAGATCTCGCCATGACCTTTTTCCCCTTCCTCACAGAAGGGGATTAATTTCAGTAATTTCAGCTCAAAAACAAAAGATAATAAAATTATACATTTGCTGGACGTGGTCTGAAGGGTCCATTTCACGGAAAACTGACATTTCTTTGGTGTAGCTTGTAAAAGTACCATTCACTCGCTAGTTCCTGTAGCCCAAATACAGAACAAGGCTATTAAAAGAGCTTTCTACTAGATTTTCTGTGAGGATTTGATTGCATTCAGCAATGATCACAACCCCAACTCATCTCAACCTAATAAACTAGATGGAGCTCCACCATCCTGACCGTTCCAGAGAGTTGGGGGGCTTTATACCCCTCTAGACATGGTGCTTCCAATAGGTTCATATTTACCTTGTGCTTCAGAGAGTCCTATTCTTTTGGCAGTGCTTCTCTACAGGGACGAGACAAGCTGTGTGCACGTGCATTTGCACATGTGTGTTAGCTGTATTAGCAAAGGGTGCAACTTACAGTAGCTGACAGTATGCATTCATCAGAAGAAGTGTCCATAAACATTTGGACATGTAGTGTAATTGCTATGGGACATAGCTCCGCCCACTCACACTGACTCATTAGGAGTGTTTCAGGCTGGACTGCTTCCTGAATGTGGAACAATGCAGGTCAGCCAATCAAAAAAGGCCAGAGCAGAGCTCATTTACATATGTCGGTCTTGAAGGCACGGTCCGTCTGATTCTAATGTAGGATAAGGGCCCTTTAAGAAAAAATCTCCGGCCTCCCGGCCGACTGTAAACGGCTGTGCGTTTCTGTGAGCACGGAGGACACCTCAAGGTAACCCTGGCACAGCTAGCGTGGCTGAGTCGGTGGAGGCGTTTGAAGGTTCAGTGAAGGGGGGAGGGCCGACAGGAGTGTGAGGAGGGTCTGTAATGAAATTAGAGTCGTTGTGACAGTAGTGCGGGTAGGTCACGCGGTGAATTAAACGGCTCTCCGACCCGTGCCTGAGCCGAGCTCCGACTCCAACTCGACCCTGAACGCTCGTGACAGAGCTGGGTCAGACACGCTGGGTCTCTACAAGCTGGACGGTCATTTGAAAGGACACTGCTGAGCTCTGTGGGGCTCCTCGGACCACAGCTCTAGGCTCAGCTGCAGAGAGAAGCACCTCATAGACTTGCTTCTGTGGTTTCTGAGCCTGCGAGACTCACTGTTATCTATAAACATGGGATGAAGTATGGAAAAGCTGAGCATTACTCGGCACACTCTGAACAAACCAGCTAAAAAACTTCCCCCATAGCCGGGGGTTAATCATACCGGACTGTGGGGTGGGGGCGCTGGAACTGGTCACTAAACAGTCCGGTAAATCCATATAAACTCTATTAATCCAGTACAGGTCTATAGTGTTTGATGCAGACCAGCCTTTTCACTTAAACACATTAAAATATGTGTCCAAATACTTATGACCAGTGAAAAGATGCTGCTATTTCAAAAACTGTCCATTTATTTCACATCACAAAGTAGAACAGCAGATACCGGCCCCATCAGTCTCAACTAGATATTACTACCATCACATCTACAGTACACTCCTGACTGACCAACCATCACATCTACAGTACACTCCTGACCCACCATCACATCTACAGTACACTCCTGACCCACCAGGATTCCACATAATCAGCTGCTGTCAATGTATATGGAGATACAGTAGCAGTGTGTGAAACTACCTCCACCACGTTTGGAAGCTGATCTGCTTCAAAACAGTGCTCCATTACACCACCAAGAGGAGATTCAAATAATACAGGAGTGAATTCTGGGATTTCTACACATCTTAACTCATCAACACACTTGAAATGGGAAAAGAGATCATTATGGGATAGAAACGGTCTTCAGAGGAAATCTGGAGAAGCACTTTAAGTGTTTGTACATTAAGATTTGTGTTATTTTACCAAGGGAGGTCACTGTTCCATGTCCAAGTGTTCCTCTTTAGCTATAAAAGAGCTCATTTCTGTCATCCAACACGTCTTCAGTGCAGCTAAACACGTGTAAATTTGATTCGTTGCTGCTGACAAGGAGGAAAATCCAGCCAATAACAGCAGTAACGAGGACGGGCACATTTCCGGCCGTTATTTTTCAACTGCGTTTCCTCTAATTTGGTACTTCGCTACCGGCTTTTCCTACAATAACCGAATTACAGCATCGTTCTCCACCCAGAAAAGAAAACCTATGACATCATAGCCCACCGCAGCCAGCCCATTATTAGACAGAGTGTGTGTGTACTCACTGTCTGCCTGGGAGGAAAACGCCATGCAGCCCAGCAGAAGCAGGAGAGGCAGCCAATTAGGCAGGAAGGGCACTGGCGGGCAAATATTAGGCACCATGTTCCAGGTTGGCACTGCTCCTCCTCGGTCCCCGCTCTACTCTATCCACTCTCATGCAATCATAGGCTAAAACCTGTTGGGGGGGAAACAGAGAGAACACAGAAAAACACACTGATTAGAATAAGAGTCACACCAGTAATGAACGATTCACAGCAAGCAGGAGGGCTGAGCAGCACGGACAGAACTCAGCAAACATACACTACAGCAAACTACAGCAAATACTTCAGCTTCCATGCTGAGAAATATAGACACTCCTCGTTTTTTTTTTTTTTACATTATATCAGAATGTTATGATAAACGGACCAATAGAAATGCTCCAAAATGATTATACACGGTTTAGATTGACTTCCATTAAAACTTGAAGGTTTTTCCTCTTCCTTCTACTGTAAAGTTGGCATTTCAAACTTTCAGAGCGTCAGTGAGGATATATACACACAATACACAACAAAACATATATAAATAAATTAATTCTAAAACTTCCCTTTCACTGCATATGGAAACAGACACTCCCACTGACCACTGACTTTGTTTATTTAGGTTTATTCTAATGTTATATAAAGTTAATTACAGGTAGACACTCTCACTGACCACTGACTTTGTTTATTTAGGTTTATTCTAATGTTATATAGAGTTAATTACAGGTAGACACTCTCACTGACCACTGACTTTGTTTATTTAGGTTTATTCTAATGTTATATAAAGTTAATTACAGGTAGACACTCTCACTGACCACTGACTTTGTTTATTTAGGTTTATTCTAATGTTATATAGAGTTAATTACAGGTAGACACTCTCACTGACCACTGACTTTGTTTATTTAGGTTTATTCTAATGTTATATAAAGTTAATTACAGGTAGACACTCTCACTGACCAGTGACTTTATGTTTATTTGGGTTTATTCTAATGTTATATAGAGTTAATTACAGGTAGACACTCTCACTGACCACTGACTTTGTTTATTTAGGTTTATTCTAATGTTATATAGAGTTAATTACAGGTAGACACTCTCACTGACCACTGACTATGTTTATTTGGGTTTATTCTAATGTTATATAGAGTTAATTACAGGTAGACACTCTCACTGACCACTGACTTTATGTTTATTTGGGTTTATTCTAATGTTATATAGAGCTAATTACAGGTAGACACTCTCACTGACCACTGACTTTATGTTTATTTGGGTTTATTCTAATGTTATATAGAGTTAATTACAGGTAGACACTCTCACTGACCACTGACTTTCTGTTTATTTGGGTTTATTGTAATGTTATATAGAGTTAATTACAGGTAGACACTCTCACTGACCGCTGACTATGTTTATTTGGGTATATTCTGATGTTATATACTGTTTGAGAGTTTTACAGGGAAAGACAGGATGTCAGTAATTCTGTAATTCAGTATCGGGGAGTTACACCAGTACAGACCTTCTACACAGCAGCTCTGTGCGCTGTACGCTCCGTCAGTAAAGCCCAAAGGCTCCAGGGTTAACAAGGTGAGCAAACATGCTTATCAAATTAAGGTCAACTTCTGACCGTTTGCCAAGAATCAAAGGACACAGTAGGGGAGGGAGGACCCAGTGAGTGTCCACCCATAAACCAGCCCATTAAGATATTAAAGTGGTCACACACAGATGGCTCCCAATTTCCACAAGTGTCTGAAATGCCTCCCACAGACGAGCACCCACACACCGCCGCTCCCCAGGGATCAATATTAGCAATGGAGGAAGACGGAGCTCGGCGCATTACGATCCCTTATTAACCTAGAAAATGCGTCTTCTTCGTAGCCATGCAGCTGATTGGAGTGCAGAACCCAATCTGAGGGAGGAGGTAATCTATGCTACCAGCTCTGCCGCTCTATAATTAACAGCCATAACATTAAAACCACTGACAGCTGGAGTGACCAACACTGATGATCTGGCTCCAGTGGCTTCTGTCTGTCGAGGGGTGGATCTACAGATTAGGTGATGAAGCGTAAGAATCTGAGACACTTTGACAAGAACCAGACTGTGATGTTCTAGACAATGACTGGATCAATCTAGAACATCTCCAAAACATCAAGCAGGCCTTGTAGGGTGTTCCTGGTATGCAGTCCAAGGAAGGACATCCTTTTTGACTGACTGACTGATGCTCATGGAGGCCCCACCTCAGGACACCTCCAGAGGTCTCGTGGAGTCCATTCCTCGACTGGTCAGAGCTGTTTTGGTGGCGCAGGAGGGTCTAACCAATATAGGGCAGGTGGTTTGACATAAAGGGAGGTTAAGGAAGGCTAAAACCGCAGCAAGAACATCAAATAGAGCCTGGGATCACGACTAGCACCTGTTTGACTAGCCTAGGCGTTGATGCAACCCAGTTGTAAGCGATAGCTTTCCCCCCTCAGGCCTGTTCAGAGAAAGCTGCGGACAGGTGCGCTGCCCACTCCTGACCATCTGCTTCTGTCCTTGGCTCGTGCCGAATGGCTGGATTCCAGTGCGGCTCTGGCACCGAGAGATCTGCCAAGAGTCTGATGGTGTTTACATGACTAATCAAATATTTCCATCTCTCCTGCCGAGACGCGACACAACACAAAATGGGCAATTTTGCGAAATATTGGCCTCATAATACACATTATTTAATAAGCGCATGCACTAAACGTGCGATGGATTCAGAGCCGGCTCTGGCGTCCTTTCTCTACGCCTTGTTTGTTTGTCTGTCTGTCTGACTTGGCGCATTTCGCGCAGCAGCACTTAATGCTACTACGTGGGTGTCCGGTCAAATCCTGCAGAAATATTAGCCTCCGAATGTGCATTATTTAATAACACATACACTAAATAATGTGACGCATCCAAACACCGGCCCTTCAAGGCTCGTTTGTATTATCCTGGCGCACAATGGGCCCCACATGACAGCACCTAATGCTAGCAAGCTAGTACGTGGGTGGCGGGTCAACCCGCTCCACGTAAGCGAGAGTGACGGCGAAAAAAACCAAAAACAACGGCCGCAGTATCTCGCCGGGCTGAGAGGTATTCCGTTCAGCCTTTAAGCTGACGAGGTGCTGATTGGCCCATTACTCACACCGCAGGTACACACACTAGACGCACCTCGATCCAACCGCTGTGCTTGAGAGTGAGCCAAAAGCAACACGGGAGAAACCGAGATCTTAACAAGGCCACATCTGAAGAGCTGCCAGAAAGAGGGCTCTTTAAGTCTTCCATCACAAAGAAGGCCTGTGCGTGATAGAATAACAAAGAAGCTAACTGTGTGTGCATGAGTCACAGCTCAGCCTCAGCCTCAGCCTCGGGAGGCGACCTGGTGTGGTGCTGAAAGGCCTGAATCAGAGAAAAACAAGTTTCCTCACTTTTTAAAACATCTGCAAAACAACTAACGTGAAACCAGGCTGCTCGCAGTAAGCCTGCCTGGGCTTTAATCGGGTCAGAGGTATTACTAATGTGATCAATATTCTAGATTATATATCTATACTCATTCAAATTCTATACAGCCAATCTATTTTCTACATTATTATTATTTCTGACCCACCCCCCACATATTCTCCCCCAATCACACGCCTCCTCCTATGTTTTTTAGGGTTCATTCTAATCTTATATAGAGTTAATTACAGGTAGACACTCTCACTGACGACTGACTTTATGTTTATTTGGGTTTATTCTAATGTTATATAGAGTTAATTACAGGTAGACACTCTCACTGACCGCTGACTTTATGTTTATTTGGGTTTATTCTAATGTTATATAGAGTTAATTACAGGTAGACACTCTCACTGACCACTGACTTTATGTTTATTTGAGTTTATTCTAATGTTATATAGAGTTAATTACAGGTAGACACTCTCACTGCCCACTGACTTTATGTTTATTTGAGTTTATTCTAATGTTATATAGAGTTAATTACAGGTAGACACTCTCACTGACCACTGACTTTATTTATTTGGGTTTATTCTAATGTTATATAGAGTTAATTACAGGTAGACACTCTCACTGACCACTGCCTTTATTTATTTGGGTTTATTCTAATGTTATATAGAGTTAATTACAGGTGGACACTCTCACTGATCACTGACAATGTTTCTTAGGGTTTATTCTGATGATAAATAGAGTCAATTAACTCTATATAAACTATAGATAAATATATTTGTCTATTTTTTATCTTTGGATATTTTCCTTTTTTTTTCTTCATCATCTTTTTTTTTTTTTTTTAATAAATCTAGCTTTGTATTGTTTTCATGTGAGCGGACTGTCATCTAAGCATTTCACTACTAGTTGTACCATTTATGATTCTGCATGTAATTTCATTTCTTTTATTAAAGGGCCGTATCATAGAAAAATTTATTTCCTTTTTTTTTAATAAACAAGCTTGATGAAGTATATAGAACATAATGTTCTCTTCTTAGTCCATGTCTAGAAACAAACTTACAACTTTGTGATGTCACAAAAACATATTTACATATATCCACCGAAGCAACCTATAGAAGTTCAGCCCCGCCCATTCGTGCTGAAGTTATAAGGAATGCTAACCCGACCAGAAGCCATTTACTTCAACTGCGTCCAAACCTCAAACATTCCCAAAAAAACTACAAATATTTTTAAGTAGAATTTAGTCAAATTTCGTAGAATTTGTGAATTTTCAAACAAATAAAACTTCAGACGAGTGAAACGCCTTTCCAGTCTGATCTCTTCCACTGAAACTCAGCTTGGTCTGATCTGCTTATTAGAAGCTTTCAGAGAAACAGAAGGAGGGACATGCCACCAAATACTAAGAATTACCCTGTTAGTCACACATGTAGAAAACTGGCCCTTTAACTCCTCAGCGCTTCCGCAGCCAGAGAAAAGAACCGGGTCTGACTTGGATCAGTTTGCGAAAGAAAAGGGCAGGAAAAGCCCCGAGATTACGGAGAGTGTCAGAGCTCCCGGCCTGACCTACATACTGAAAATGGCAGAAGGATTAGCCAACTGATGCCACTTTTCATGACAAATACCACCCAGCCGGAGCAGTGTACGACACGCTCGCCCGTCAGACGCCGCAGCTCAGACTCAGCTCGGGTTACGGCCGGCGCGCACAAACATCCGCGAGAGCAGAGCAGTGAGAATGTCAGCTTTGTAGATAGTAAGTAGCACTTCCTTGAGGAGCGGCACGGCGCCACGGTGCGGAACTTCAGATCTATCGCCCATGATATACTACATTTCTGAATATACACTATGTCCAAATGTTTGTGGACACCCCTTCTAATGAATGCAGATGTAAAAAAAAAAAAAAACACACACAGCTCGACTAGTCCCTGTAGAGAAGAAGTACTACCAATACAATAGGACTATCTGGAGCAGATGAAGATGAAGCATGAACCTATTGGCACCATGCTGCCTAATGCCAGGTGTGGGCTGGAACAGTGTTCTCTGGAAGGATGGATGGATAGATGGCGTGGCCTACTTTTGGGTTGGAGAGTTAGGGATGATGAGGCAGGGTGGTGATCGTCATCCAACACTTTTCTTGTGGAATGCAATCAAATCCTCACAGCAATTCTCCTCCAAAATCTAGTAGAAAGTCTTGTTCTCTGGACAGTAGAGACAGTTACTCCAACAGAAGCAGGGTGACTCTTTTTAACACCCTTGAACGAGTAGGTGTCCCAATACTTTTGTCAACATAGTAGCCATACTAGTTTTACAAACAGCACCAAACGAGTTATGTCTGTGAGTCGAATTCCTTCAGTCTTCTACTGGAAAGTTCCCGCTCAGCGGTTCTCATTAGCTGGTTAGCTCCGTGAGCCTGATTAAGAAAAGATCCACAAGCCCGGGTCTCCACGGGGCTCCGCAATTATGAGTGTAAATGTTCACACTCTTCCATCCAGTCCTTTTGTTTTCCCAGCTGGGATGTTAAACACTCCTTTCTTTGTCACTTTCTGGACGTTTTTCTCTCTCTAATCAGCATCAGGAGAGCGGCGGATGATGGAATACGGCCTTCATTGTTATTGCTGTATGATCACTGGCGTAGAGGGTTTGGTAAATCAGGGCTTAATGATGGTAAATCAGGTGAGCTGCTGCTGCTGCTGCTGCTGCTGCTGATGGAGTTGAACACATCCTCCACGCTGTGCTGGCTGGACTTGGGGGCGTCCAGGAGAAACCTGAAGGAACCGAGCTCTGTTCTTCAGACTAGACTAGCTCACCGACAAGATCTCACTACTTCTCAGCTCTGAAGCAGTACTAGATATGGTTGTATACAGCACCAACAAAGGTACGACCCCCCCTCAACCCCTCCCAAAAGTACTGGATGGAGCTCCACCACCATCATTCCAGAGAACACAGTTCCTCCACTGCTCCACAGCTCCTCAATGTTGCTGGGGGGCTTTATACATACCCCTCCTCTAGCCCACGCCTGGCATTATTAGGCAGCATGGAGCCAATAGGGCCATAATGTTGATCTGCTCCAGAGAGTCCTATTCTATTGGCAGTACTTCTCTTCTACAGAGACTAGTCAAGTTTTGTAAAGTACCCAAGTGCATTCATTAGAAGGGGTGTCCACAAACTTCTGACATGGGTCAAATGTAAACATCTGTCCAAGGCCAGATTGGTGCATCCCAACAGCTGCAGTGCTGCACTGCTGACCACTCCCTCTTCCAGCCCGAGCTGCTGAAGGAGCTTTCATGAATTAGCTAGTGTATGAGGACATGTTCTCCTGAACTTCCTCCATTACCTCAAGTGCTCAGACAATTAGGGCCGTCCCGCTGAGGCTGGAGGTGAACTCGGGAGCGATTATTATTTCCACTAATTGCAAACAAAACAACCAGCCGGTCGGACAAACGCGATTTCATGGGTACGTCCCATCCATTTACACAGCTGGATGTGGAGATCAGGCTGCACCAGCTCCTGACCAGACTTCTCAGAGGTCACTATGAGGACGTTCCTACAGAAGGAAGACAAGGAAAAACCTCAATCCAGCCGAGGGTGCGCGAGGCGTCCTCTGAGCTTTAAAGACCTGCATGTCTTCCCTTCTTCTGTCTCCAGGCTCTCCGGAGCACAGAGACAGCTGCAGCAGATGGGGCTGCAGACCCCCAGCGGTCTCTTGGAGGGCCTCCGACTGCTCCGACTGGAAAGGCGTAAAAAAAAAAACCCAAAAAAACAAAAAAAAAACAGGTGGCGACAGGCTGGAGGAGGAGCAAATCCGGCGGCCTGGGAGCGCAAGGCTAATTCAAACACTAACAGGGTCCCTGTCCAAGGCAAACCAACAAGGCGCGGCCCGGGGAGGCCGCCAGCGGTCACTGTTTGAAAACACTTCTGACCACAGCGCGGGACAGAGCGGAAACGAGGCCAGGACGCTGAGACTCTGGCAGAGAGAGAAAAGGCGGGATATGTGGGTTATGAGCAAAATGGGACGCTGTGTTAAAGGAAAAGTTCGGAGGAAAATCTAACGTACACAATCCTTCCCACCCCCACCTTAACCTAGAAATACAGCCAATCAACAAAGAGCAATTTCTGGTCAATTTAGTTATGTTATTTCACATGATTATATTTAATTAATATAGTGACATTTCTTTATTATTAATTTCTGATATAATTTTTTTTTTATTTTTAGTATCTATGGTTCTAGATTACCACCTTAACCTAGAAATACGGCCAATCAGCAAATATCAACTTCTGGTAAATTTAGTAATTATTTAACAATTATATTTAATTAATATAGTGACATTTCATTACATATTTTTTTTATAATTAATTTTCTAATAATTCTTTTTTCTATTTAAACCCAGATTTCAGTTCAAATCCTTTGTTTTTACCACTGTGTTCAAGCAGAGCTCCCTCTGGCGCCCTCTAGACACCATCTAAATCTTAAATCACTAACTATTACTTTGTTTGGGTCTAGTTTTAAATTGCATTAACATATTTCTTGGTTATTATCTCTTATTACTTGTATTGTTTTGTATTTTTACATTTTCTTTTCTTTCTAACAACTTTAATGTCACTTCCGACCACCAGTGGATCCAAACCAGTGGATCAGATCCATATTTTAATGGTTCAGGTATCAGTTGTTTAAACCCTGATTCAGTTCCGATCCTTTGCTTTTACCGCTGTGCTCTAGCAGAGCTCCCTCTGGCGCCCTCTAGACACCATTAACACTTTACTAATTATCCCCAGCCGGCAGCAGTGAGAAGAGTTCCTGCAAAGGTAACTAACAGATAAGTTTAGTCGGAGTCTGAGGTGTGGAACCATTTCACGAGAACTTAGTATCTATGGTTCTAGATTAATATATATGGTTCTTTAACTGCGTTTGAGCTGCTTTCCTCCCTCTAGACAATTGTTTATTTTTTGAAACGTGCTCCCACCACAGCTTTACTCGTGAATTCCAGCTGATTAGAAACTCAAGTATGGTGGAAACGCTCCCGTTTTACCAGCGGGAGAACCGCACTCCTGATTTGGCTTCTATTGGCTTCAATTTGGACAACAAGTTCAACTACATCTGGGCTTAGCAAGAAAGCTTTATGCTTTTTTGTGCGATGACCCCACCAAACCTAAATGCTAATGCTAACGGCGCTAAAGAAACTAATGCCAGACCCCAAACAAGTCCTGGCTTGGACTTGAAAAACTGGCTGCCTCTGATTTTTCACTGCTGTGTTAATGATGGGGTTATGAACTCAGACAGGCTGAACTGGTGACTAACCAGTTCCAGTAGCAGGTAGGGCGCTCACCTTCCCGTCTCCTGCGTTTACTGTGCTGGTACGGAGTCATTACTGCTGCTCTCTGTGACTCAGGAATGGGTTTAAGTAACAGGGCAGAATAAGATAAAGATTTGGGGGGGCTTGGGGAGGTGTGTGTGGGGGGGGGGCTTAGACAGCTGGCAGCTTTGCTGGTGGAATGCTCCAAAGCATAAAGGGTTTCTCTGACAGCTTGTGACTCACTTTGACCGCGACAGGCAAATTACCCAGGGTTTCACTTGAAAGGAGCGAGATCAAAAGAGCCACCGTGGCCTCCGTCCCCAAAAGCACAGCCAATGCGCTTTGCTGCGAAATAAAGGAGGAGAGGGGGATTTAGGCTGCAGACAGCCGGCAAGTTTCTGCACTCCGAGCGGTGACACAGAGCAGCTGAGGGACCCATCGAGACGAGGAAAGAGCCAAAAAAGAGATCAGATTTTATACACTGCATGTCCAAATGTTTGCGGACACCCCGTCTAATCTATGCATTCAGCTACTTTAAGTTGCACACACTGCTTGTCTAGTCCCTGTGGAGGAGTGCTTTCTGAAGCAGATCGGAAGCAACATCATGAACCTATCGGCACCATGCTGCCTACTGCCAGGCGTGGGCTAGAGGAGGGGTGTGTATAAAGCCCCTCAGCAGCATTGAGCTGTGGATCAGTGGAAGAACTGTGTTCTCTGGAATGATGGTGGTGGAGCTCAATTCAACACTTTTGGGTTGGAATGAGGTAAGGAGGAGATATGCAATATGCAATCGTGCAATCAATTCCTCACAGCAATGCTCCTCCTCCTCCAAAATCTAATAGAAAGTCTTCTTCTCTGGACAGTAGAGACAGTTACTCCAACAGAAGCAGGAGAAACTCTTTTTAAAAGCCTTTTGATTTCAGAAGAAACAGTGAAGGAGCAGGTGTCCAAATACTTTTGTCCTTTCGTCTAAGACATTAGCAGCTGAAGTAGGGTATTACAATAATACCATCCTAGCACTAAAGCACTATACTTAAGGTATAACACAGGGCAAGTGTAGCAGTATCCAGTTCTATGGCATGAACACACTACTTTACGATATTCTGAACATCCTGAACAACAACATACAGTTTTCTTTAGGGACTACTTTCTGTAGCCGCACTACACCCTGCAGCATGTATCCCTCCACCACTTTAATGATATACGGTTTTAAAAGCAGGTTCTAGAGCCGAACTCTTCTCAGAACTCTGGTAGAACCGTGTCTCAGGCATCAGGCAGCGTCTTCATCACCATTAGGTGAAGAACTTTCTGTGAGGAGCTTTTATTAGAGCTTCAGACGTCTGCTTCCCTTCACCTCCACTGTAGAACCTCAGTTCTGACCGGGAACGTTCCACACCCCACCCACTCTGAATGGAGATATTCACAATAAATAAATAAAAAAAAATTAAACAATGGAATTGAAACACCAAGAGATCCAGCAGGCCGGGAGAGCAGCTGCTGATATGCAGCAGGAACGGCCACTCCATTATATTGACAAGGACAGCCAGCCTGTAAACCACCAGCATCCTCATTACCAACCGCTAAACTTCCACTGCCTGCATGCACACACCTAAAGTAGGCCACCTGAGCCTGCTGTCCTCACAAACTGCCCAGAACTGTAGTTTTTAACCATCGTAATGAAGAAGGAGATGAAAACTGAACGGTTCTGAATAGTACTGGTTGCATAATTGCATAAATGCATGGCCTACATGTTTCACTGGGCTGTATTTGTCGGTTCTGTAAAGGACTGGGTCTGTTAAAGGTTCTCACGGCCAGTAGAGGTATTGGTGGTTGGTTCTAATGAGCCAGAAGTTGCTAAATAATCCTCTAGAAAATGCAAGAAATTAAAAAAACCCAACAAAATAAAGCCATCAGCACTGTAGCAACAAACTAATCCACTTTTATTTTGACAAAAGTATTGGGACAGCTGCTCAGTCATTGTTTCTTCTAACATCCAGGGAATTAAAGAGAGTGTATCCTGCTTTTTACCTCATTCCCCCATCCCATCCCAAAAGCACTGGATGGAGCTCCACCACCATCATACCTCATCTGCTCCACTGGGGGCTTTATACATACCCCTCAAGCCCACGCCTGGCATTAGGCAGCATGGTGCCAATAGGGTCATGTTAGTTCATCTACTCCAGAGTGTCCTATTCTATTGGCAGTACTTCTGCTCCACAGAGCCTAGGCAAGCTGTGTGTCAGCAATGGGTGTAACTTAAAGTAGCCACATGCATTCATCAGAAGGGGTGTCCACAAACATTTGGACATGTAGTGTATATTATAGCTTTTAACGCTCTGATTTTTGTCCTCCAGGGGTTCGAACATCAGGACCTTCGCTGACTGTGCTTTTTAATGACGTTCTCTGGCAGAACACAGAGCACCCCCTCCTCCTGCAGGACAGACACGCCCACCGTAACGCTCCCCATCAAACACAGTGCACTGTTCCTGACACCCCATCCATCTTCCTTACGCTGCCTAGATCACTCTCTCACATCTGCCTCACCTCACTTCTCTCATATTCCAGCTTCTCCTCCCATCCTTCATCCCCTCCTCCCCAGTGTTCGGTTACACACTGTTGACTGTGGCTTCAGACAGGTTCTGCAGCTCTGCACGTTTCAGCATGCACACACACACACACACACACACACACACACACACACACACACTCACGAACTGTCTGCTCACCCCGTATATAACACAAAAACCAGTTTTCGGCCTACTTTACATTTTCCGTTAAACTGTCGCTTTAAGCGAAGTTCAGAGTTCCCCTCTAACACAGGCCTGCTGTCTGGACGTAGAGAGAGAGAGAGAGATAGTACAGTCTCTCTGTGTGTGTGTGTCTCTCTATCTCGACGCTGCAGCTCGGCTCAATCAGGTCAACAAATCAAACAACATAATTTAGGAGGATACAGTGAGTGTCAGTCTGGAGAGCAGCAGCAGCGCGAGAAGAGCCCGACAAAGAGGCCTCAGCCCACCAGGGGCATCAGAGCTGAAGCTCAGAACGCCTCACCTAGTTCAGCTACGACTGCAGTAAGCTGCGGGATCCACATTTTGCTCCAATATGGCTAATACAACAGAAATATTAAATGACAAAAGTATTGGGACACCTGCTCGTTCAGTGTTTCTTCTGAAATCAAGGGTATTAAAGAGTGTTAATCCTGCTTTTGGTGGAGTAACTAGCTCTACTGTCCAGAGAGGAAGGCTTTCTACTAGAGTTTAGAGGAGAATTGCTGTGAGGATCTGATTGCATTCCGCAAGAAAAGTGTTCAAGAGGTCTGGATGTTGGATGATGATCACCATCAACTCATCCCAAAAGTACTGGATGGAGCTCCACCACCATCATCATCATCATTCCTTCTTCCACTGCTCCACAGCTCAATGCTGCTGGGGGGCTTTACACCCCTCTAGCCCACTCCTGGCATTAGGCAGCATGGTGTCCATTTAAGCAGATCACTGGAATATATTTTTATGATGTAATACTCAATAATATCGTAATAACAAAAAAAAAAGGTCAGCTACACTTTATTACTACATAAAATAACTTACAGGAAAGGGTAGCTAAGTTACTTAATAGGCTAACTACGGGCTAACGCTAAACATAAGCCACCACATTAACGGTAAACTAACACGCTAACCACGAACAAACGCCGTAAAACTAGGATTTAGGGATTTAGGAACCAGGAAAGCCACAATCTAAAGCCCTAGTCCTGAGCCAGGGCGCTAGCTGAAGTGATAACCCTGAGCTAATGTGCTTACAGTGAGCTACGATAGCCCCAAGCTAATGTGTTAGCTGACGCAGTAACCCTGAGGTGACGTGCTAACCACAAACTAAAGCGCTAGTCCTGAGCTAGCACGCAACACTCAGCTAATGTGCTTAATGTGAGCTAAGACCTTTGCCCCAAGCGAACATGCTAGCTGTTACATTAACCCTGAGCTAATGCACCAACTCTGAGCCACTGCACTAGCTAAGTCAGAGCCCTGTGAGAATGTGCTGACCGCAAGCTAAGGCCTCAGTCTAAAGCTAATGTGCTACTTAATGTAATAACCCTCAGCTAATGTAGCTTACAGTGAGCTAAGGCCCTACTTCTGAGGTAATGTGCTAGCTAGCATGATAACCCTGAGCTCCAAGCTAACACATTAGCTGATGCGGTACTCTTGAGGACACAATAACCCTGAGATAATGTTTTAACCGCAAGCTAAAGCCCTAGCCTTGACTTAATGCGTTAACTAGCGTGATAACCTTCAGCTAATGTGCTGACCGCAAGCTAAGGCCTTAGTCTTAAGCTAATGTGCTATTTACCTTCTAATGTAGCTAATGTAGCTTACAGTGAGCTAAGGCCCTACTTCTGAGGTAATGTTCTAGCTAGCATGATAACCCTGAGCTAATATATAAGACACTAGCCCCAAGCTAACACATATGCTGTACTCTTGAGGACACAATAACCCTGAGATAATGTTTTAACCGCAAGCTAAAGCCCTAGCCTTAACCTAATGCGTTAACTAGCGTGATAACCTTCAGCTAATGTGCTGACCGCAAGTTTAGAGGCCTTAGTCTTAAGCTAATGTGCTATTTACCACAATAACACAAAGCTAATGCGCTAACTGTGAACAAATGAGTTTGCTGAACGCATTGCTAAATGCTGCCTTTAGTGTTGGATGCGCTCTCTGAATACCATTTACATCATTATTATTGATTTATTTGACCTATTGCTCTAAAGCCATCAAACCGCTCAGCTTCGCGAGGTCACGTTCTTTACATAACGGAATAAAATTGCCTCCAGTAGCGAGAAATCACACTGCTAACGAAGGAGACGGGATTAAAACACGGAAAACTGAGATTTTTGCCTCCGAATTGAATAGTTATGCGAACAGTATTAGTTTGGCCTTTCCGCAGCGTCCAGCGAAGCCATCTGTGAAGCGAGCCATCTGCAGACATCGGCTGGAACAGTTAATCAGATATTAATCAAAATCACACTTTTTTCCGTCACCAATTAGATTATTATGCAGTTAGGCTAATGAGCTGCATGTATCGCTACGCCGCTTAATCAAATTCCAAGACCCAGATTCATAAACAGCCCTGCTCAGACGCCCTGCTAATAAATCAGAGAAATACAACCGAGCGCCAAACAATTCAATTACTGGGATCTTTTTTAATGTAAAACAATTTAATAAAGTAAAATGGAAAAATGATTAAAAAGTGGGTGTGGCTACACAGCTGTACAGCACCTAGCTGTAATTATTTTATATTATAATAATTTATTCATGTAATTTATTTAGTATTATGATCATTTTGGCAATTGTAACACACAATATATTTTTTCGGGGGAATTTCACAGATATCAGAACTGATCAACTGCAATCTTTAAAAAATAAACAAGCAGAATTATTTCTGTTTAATTTTATACACTTTGTTTTTCCTACTGATGCATTTTGTCAGTGTGACAAAATATTTCGATAAATATTGCGTATAAATGTTTATGTTTAAATATCGTCATTTCATATTTGTGCCATATCGCCTAGCCCTAAACTGCAGCAGGCTGAATAGGCAGTTATACAGACATTATATTACACTATATACTATATTGACAAAAGTATTGGGACATCTACACGTTCCACCTACAGGAGCTTTCATGACCCAAGAAGAACCAATCATTTAAGCATCCGAATGGTTCTTTGAGTTGTTCTGGTTCTACGTGATAAATAGCTGTCTGCTTATTCTTACTGTAATCAGCAAAATATTTGGATATTTGACCAGGGTGCCAAAACTTCTTCAAGGCGTTTGGTGTTTTTTCAAGGATGATAAAGAGTAAGGGACCAGCGAGCTCTTAATAAGCTACACCAGGCTGGTCCAGAGGCAGACTGAGCAGTGGCTCTAATTTGCCTCTTGCATCAGCCACGGCTACGGCCTTATCTCAGACTGCAGGCAAATCGCAGCCCGACGCTTTGACGACACTCTCTTATCTCTCCATCTCTCTCCATCTCTCTCCATCTCTCTCCGCACGATCTGCAGTCCTATTCTTAGGCAACACCAGCCCTCGCCCAGCGAGAACCCCCTGGGCGCTCCTGAATGGGACCCCTTTCAATAAGCGCCCGTAAAGAGGAAGGAAACGTTCCCTGTTTAATATGGAGGATTTGGGCTGTCATTCAGGATCCCCTTTGCTTTAATGCGTTCAGCTAAATGTGTCAGATAATTCAATTTCCACTCTTAGTGGCTGGCTAGCCTCCGCTGACTGCAGGAAGAAAGCCTTACCGCTCAGAAAACACGCAGAGCTGGAGAAAAAGCTGGCGGATAGTAAACGCTAGAGACAGTTATCATAAACATGAGGAGTGATTTCATCACCCTGAAAGAGAGACAGTCCGGTTCTACCACCTCAGTGTATATCACAATACCTACATTTAGAGCCTTATTAATATTCACCCTAATGAGAGACTGTAGCTCCGCCTCCTCAGTGTATATCACAATACCTACATTTAGAGCCTTATTAATATTCACCCTAATGAGAGACTGTAGCTCCTCCTCCTCAGTGTATATCACAATACCTACATTTAGAGCCTTATTAATATTCACCCTAATGAGAGACTGTAGCTCCTCCTCCTCAGTGTATATCACAATACCTACATTTAGAGCCTTATTAATATTCACCCTAATGAGAGACTGTAGCTCCGCCTCCTCAGTGTATATCACAATACCTACATTTAGAGCCTTATTAATATTCACCCTAATGAGAGACTGTAGCTCCGCCTCCTCAGTGTATATCACAATACCTACATTTAGAGCCTTATTAATATTCACCCTAATGAGAGACTGTAGCTCCTCCTCCTCAGTGTATATCACAATACCTACATTTAGAGCCTTATTAATATTCACCCTAATGAGAGACTGTAGCTCCGCCTCCTCAGTGTATATCACAATACCTACATTTAGAGCCTTATTAATATTCACCCTAATGAGAGACTGTAGCTCCGCCTCCTCAGTGTATATCACAATACCTACATTTAGAGCCTTATTAATATTCACCCTAATGAGAGACTGTAGCTCCGCCTCCTCAGTGTATATCACAATACCTACATTTAGAGCCTTATTAATATTCACCCTAATGAGAGACTGTAGCTCCGCCTCCTCAGTGTATATCACAATACCTACATTTAGAGCGTTATTAATATTCGCCCTAATGAGAGACTGTAGCTCCTCCTCCTCAGTGTATATCACAATACCTACATTTAGAGCCTTATTAATATTCACCCTAATGAGAGACTGTAGCTCCGCCTCCTCAGTGTATATCACAATACCTACATTTAGAGCCTTATTAATATTTACCCTAATGAGAGACTGTAGCTCCTCCTCCTCAGTGTATATCACAATACCTACATTTAGAGCCTTATTAATATTCACCCTAATGAGAGACTGTAGCTCCGCCTCCTCAGTGTATATCACAATACCTACATTTAGAGCGTTATTAATATTCACCCTAATGAGAGACTGTAGCTCCGCCTCCTCAGTGTATATCACAATACCTACATTTAGAGCGTTATTAATATTCACCCTAATGAGAGACTGTAGCTCCGCCTCCTCAGTGTATATCACAATACCTACATTTAGAGCGTTATTAATATTCACCCTAATGAGAGACTGTAGCTCCGCCTCCTCAGTGTATATCACAATACCTACATTTAGAGCGTTATTAATATTCACCCTAATGAGAGACTGTAGCTCCGCCTCCTCAGTGTATATCACAATACCTACATTTAGAGCGTTATTAATTAATATTCACCCTAATGAGAGACTGTAGCTCCTCCTCCTCAGTGTATATCACAATACCTACATTTAGAGCGTTATTAATTAATATTCACCTTAATGAGAGACTGTAGCTCCTCCTCCTCAGTGTATATCACAATACCTACATTTAGAGCGTTATTAATTAATATTCACCTTAATGAGAGGCTGTAGCTCCGCCTCCTCAGTGTATATCACAATACCTACATTTAGAGCGTTATTAATTAATATTCACCTTAATGAGAGACTGTAGCTCCTCCTCCTCAGTGTATATCACAATACCTACATTTAGAGCGTTATTAATTAATATTCACCTTAATGAGAGGCTGTAGCTCCGCCTCCTCAGTGTATATCACAATACCTACATTTAGAGCATTATTAATATTCACCCTAATGAGAGACTGTAGCTCCGCCTCCTCAGTGTATATCACAATACCTACATTTAGAGCATTATTAATATTCACCCTAATGAGAGACTGTAGCTCCGCCTCCTCAGTGTATATCACAATACCTACATTTAGAGTGTTATTAATATTCACCTCTAATAAGAGACTGTAGCTCCGCCTCCTCAGTGTATATCACAATACCTACATTTAGAGCGTTATTAATATTCACCCTAATGAGAGACTGTAGCTCCGCCTCCTCAGTGTATATCACAATACCTACATTTAGAGCGTTATTAATATTCACCCTAATGAGAGACTGTAGCTCCGCCTCCTCAGTGTATATCACAATACCTACATTCAGAGCGTTATTAATATTCACCCTAATGAGAGACTGTAGCTCCTCCTCCTCAGTGTATATCACAATACCTACATTTAGAGCGTTATTAATATTCACCCTAATGAGAGACTGTAGCTCCTCCTCCTCAGTGTATATCACAATACCTACATTCAGAGCGTTATTAATATTCACCCTAATGAGAGACTGTAGCTCCTCCTCCTCAGTGTATATCACAATACCTACATTTAGAGCGTTATTAATATTCACCCTAATGAGAGACTGTAGCTCCACCTCCTCAGTGTATATCACAATACCTTCATTTAGAGCGTTATTAATATTCGCCCTAATGAGAGACTGTAGCTCCGCCTCCTCGGTGTATATCACAATACCTACATTTAGAGCGTTATTAATATTCACCCTAATGAGAGACTGTAGCTCCGCCTCCTCAGTGTATATCACAATACCTACATTTAGAGCGTTATTAATATTCACCCTAATGAGAGACTGTAGCTCCACCTCCTCAGTGTATATCACAATACCTTCATTTAGAGCGTTATTAATATTCGCCCTAATGAGAGACTGTAGCTCCGCCTCCTCGGTGTATATCACAATACCTACATTTAGAGTGTTATTAATATTCACCCTAATGAGAGACTGTAGCTCCGCCTCCTCGGTGTATATCACAATACCTACATTTAGAGCGTTATTAATATTCACCCTAATGAAAGACTGTAGCTCCTCCTCCTCAGTGTATATCACATTACCTTCATTTAGAGCGTTATTAATATTCGCCCTAATGAGAGACTGTAGCTCCGCCTCCTCGGTGTATATCACAATACCTACATTTAGAGCGTTATTAATATTCACCCTAATGAAAGACTGTAGCTCCTCCTCCTCAGTGTATATCACATTACCTTCATTTAGAGCGTTATTAATATTCACCCTAATGAGAGACTGTAGCTCCACCTCCTCAGTGTATATCACATTACCTTCATTTAGAGCGTTATTAATATTCGCCCTAATGAGAGACTGTAGCTCCGCCTCCTCGGTGTATATCACAATACCTACATTTAGAGTGTTATTAATATTCACCCTAATGAGAGACTGTAGCTCCGCCTCCTCGGTGTATATCACAATACCTACATTTAGAGCGTTATTAATATTCACCCTAATGAAAGACTGTAGCTCCTCCTCCTCAGTGTATATCACAATACCTACATTTAGAGCGTTATTAATATTCACCCTAATGAGAGACTGTAGCTCCTCCTCCTCAGTGTATATCACAATACCTACATTTAGAGCGTTATTAATATTCACCCTAATGAGAGACTGTAGCTCCGCCTCCTCAGTGTATATCACAATACCTACATTTAGAGCGTTATTAATATTCAAACAACTGCAGTTCTTCAGTCTGTGAATCAGAGGCAGTGCAGACGTCACTGCAGCTACGAGGGCTGAACAGGAGCCGACACCGCAGCTCCATCAGCAGCCTGATTTATCACCCAACCTCTCTCACCCCTCCTATCTCTCTCTCTCTCACTTCCTCACACACACTCTTTCTACTGCTGTTTCTATCTCACTCGGCTTTCTCTTTCTCTCTCTCCCACCGTCTCTCGCCCGCTCATATCTCTCTCTCCTTTCCCTTACCCTCTCTTTCTCTCTATGTCTCTCTCTCTCTCTCTCTCCATCTCTTTCTCTCTATGTCTCTCTCTCTCTCTCTCCATCTCTTTCTCTCTATGTCTCTCTCTCTCTCCCCCTCTCACACCAGCAGCGTTACTCTGCACTTGCCAGAACGCATCAGTCCCTAAAACACTGGCTGGCTTTAATGATTCTCACACACACACACACACACACACACACACACACACACACACACACACACACACACACACACACACACACACACACGCCTCTCCGGCGCGTCTCAGCTCAGGAGCTCAATGTGACTCTGATGCTCTCTGTCAGTCCAGCCGACTGTGCGGTGAGGAACACGGCGAGATACAGAGCAGTGGAATATCGGAGTGTTACGACCCTCTGAACCACGAGAGTCACACCAAAAGAGTGTGTGTCACCTCACTCCTGCCACAAGACGCAAGCTGGGGGGGGTGGTGGGGGTGAACATACCGTTCAGTAAACAGCAAATCAGGTAGTCAGCCAGCCGGGTAGTCCTGTAGTACTTACCATACTACGCTACAAAAGTATGTGGACACCCCTGTTAACTGTTGCGTTCAGATTACAGCGAAGAGCTAGAGCTGCCCTAGACAACAGTCAGCACTGAAACAACAGCTCTCTCAGTATTATGAAAAGTCTTGCTATGGCAAATCAGTAGTAGTACGAAAGTACAAAAGTACGTGGACACCCCTCGTAATTATTGAGTTTACTCACTGCCAACAGATGTATATACTCCAACACACAGCTGTGTAGGCTTCCATGATTTAGTCGTAACGAATATTTCAGAATGTCCACTCTGCTAGAGCTGCCCTAGACAACAGTCAGCGCTGAAACCGCAGCTCATGGTGGACTTCTCAGTATTATGAAAAGTCTTGCTGTGGCAAATCCGTAGTAGTACCACAGCTGCACAGCAAGGCCAAAAGTATGTGGACACCCCTCTTAATGATTGCGTTTACTCGCTGCCAACAGATGTACTCCAACACAGCTGTGTAGGCTTTCATAATTGAGTCGTATCGAATATCTCGGTCCTACGAAGCTTTAGGAAATTTCAGCTCTGCAAGAGCTGCCCTAGACAACCGTCAGTCTTGCTCTGGCAAATCTGCATTCAACACTTCCAACAGACCTCTCTTCCTCTGCAGACTGAAACAGTCATCGGAAACTTGGCATCTTGGTTATCTGCGTTCCGACTGGCTGGTTTTACAAAGCCCAGCCGGCTGCAGCGGTTGGTGCCGAGCGAGCTGCGGAGGGCGCTGCATTATGCAACTCAGGTCAAATTCAGTTTCACGTCCGAAGCCTCGGCGTTACGGGTGATTAAAGTGAAGCCAGCGGGCCTGGCACAAAACAAAGCTACTTAACTTGCAACCGCACATTCAAACACATTGATTTGCAATGTTAAGCAGTGCGTGCTCCGCTCCACCTGGAGTTGGAGAGAT
Source organism: Salminus brasiliensis (assembly GCF_030463535.1). Taxonomy (NCBI): domain Eukaryota; kingdom Metazoa; phylum Chordata; class Actinopteri; order Characiformes; family Bryconidae; genus Salminus; species Salminus brasiliensis. The sequence goes on along the minus strand of NC_132900.1, from coordinate 1,886,386 downwards.
TAAATAAATGCATCACGCTCTAAACTGGAATTACCCTCCTCCCCTGATCTGCGCTGATGGCAAATTAGCTGTGAGGAATTCACCTCTACGGAGATTTACACTGGGGCCGCCGCCGACTCCAAATCAAACAAAGTTGAAAGTGTAATCACAAACTGGAGCGTGGCAGAGGTCCAAATGAACCATTCAGGGGAAAGCAACTGTCAGGTCATATCTGTTAACCCCTCAAACAGCAGCCGTGTTATCATTCAGCTGAAATTTAAAGGGCCGGTATCACCAAAACCCCCCCTTTTTGACATGAAAGAGTTAAACGTGGTATATAAACTGTGGAGGTGAAGGGGTGGAGGAGCTAGGGGCCAGTCCCCATAGGACCACCCCCACTGCCCTCCTGATGCGGCTCACCTGGAGCCGGTCAGTGAAACGAGCCCTGGTGTCACATTTAAAGATGAGCGATAAAAGGGAGTCCAGCGGACTAAGGGGCTGCCACTATGATCCCAGGATTGCTTGGAGTCGTTCCAGCTTGAAAATTGAGTGAAAATTTCTCCAAAATTTAAAAACAAAAAAAAAACTTGACTGAAACCAATCATGGTTCTCTGCCAAAAGTATGTGGACACCCCTCCTATATACTGAGTTCACTCAGTGCTTTCAGATCTAAAGTCAGATCTAAAGGCGAGCACACATAGACAAACACTGGCAGTCAGGATGTCCTGTAGTACTTCAGCTGTAATGCATATCCAAAAGTATGTGGACACCCCACATTATTGAGTGAGTTCACTCACTGCCAACAGATGTATATACGCCAACACACAGCTGTGTAGGCTCCACAATTGAGTCGTCCTGAATAGTTTCCACTTTCCAAGTCAGATGGGAGAGATTTCTGCTCGGCTAGAGCTGCCCTAGACAACAGTCAGTGCTGTTCTACAAAAGAGTTGTCTGTGATCAACAATTGCTCAGCCATGAAGACATAATATTCCTTTTCTCAATATTATGAATTTCTTCTTAAGTCCTGCGATTGCAAGTCAACCAACACTTCCAACAGACTTCCGTCTTCCACTGACAGGTTACTAGTATGAACCTAATGTATAGGTTACATAGTAATCACAGGGAATTTACTGGTTCTATACCACAGTATAAATCCTCATGTAACTGCCTAATGCAAATAAACAGCAAAGCACACACCAGGACAACGCATTTCCACAGCTGTGACCTGAACCGTAGAACAGTGGGTAGTTCAGATATAGCAGTCTACTCCCATTAGGACCAAGGAACTGCAGCGTGGTCCGTACCGACACCCTGAAGATTTACAGTCTCCCAAAAGAAAAGCTGGAAATGTCCAGGTCTGAGGTCTGAGGCCTCAGAAGGTCTGAGGCCTCCAGCGAGCTCCTGGCCTGTCCTGGGGGGAGCAACTGGCGCCGGGTGGATGGAGACAGGAGTCGTAAGAAGGAGGAATTTCAGGTCGCTGGCCGGTACACGGGAGGTCAGGAGCAACACGCCAGGGGTCGCCTCTGGCCAACAAAAACCTAAACGATCCGGCTGGGTTTCACCTCGTTTATTAAGGCTTTGAAGAGGTGTGAACAGGGTCTTGGGGTATTTATTGACCTATCTGTGAAGTGATCGATAAAAATAGAGCACAGTATGGACAAAATCACAGCGACGAGGTTGGAGGTCCATTTTTATTGATAATAGAAATAATTAAATAATTTTATCTATAAACATTGACAGATATTCTAGCTGTAGTATTTGGTTAAAACAAGTGACGTAACCAATAAAAGCCATTATACGCTGTGAAATTACACTTGTGCTGTTCCAGACTAGTGCGCCCCCTAGAGGCTGATAATACAGTTCTGCTGTAACTGCGCCTCCATTGATAATAAAACAGTGAGAATTTTTTCTCTCTACTACACTGCATTGGGTGACACCCATCCAACTCAGGACACGCCCACTGGTCGCTTCGGCAATGTACAAAGCAGAAAGCCTCTGATTGGCCCAGGTTTACCTATTCCACTCCTCAGTAAGCCCCAGCTAAATCCACATGGGCGAAGATAATCTTTAAAAGGAGCCAGACGGAAAATCAGTTTGACTGCTCTCAAGGCTCTGATTGGTCCAGGTCTACCCATCCCAGTTCCCACAAAGCCCCGCCTCCAAATGCTTGTTATGCTTGATACTGAGGGAGGAGCTTATTTTATTAAGTCCTGCTCAAAGCTTCTGCACCATGTCAAGGTTCTTTAAACGTACAAAAGGTTTCTTATTGCTTAGCTACAATATAGGACAAAAGTATTGAGACACCTGCTCAATTCCTGTTTCCTCTGAAATCAAGGCTTTTAAAAGAGTTGATCCTGCTTTTGTTGGAGTAACTGTCTCTACTGTCCAGAGAAGACGACTTTCTACTAGATTTTGGAGAAGAATTGCTGTGAGGATTTGATTGCATTCGGCTACAAGAGTGAGGACAGGGTGTTGGATGATCGGGGTTGCAGAACAGAGCAAAAATGTGGACGGTCTAGAAGTGCCTGAGGGCCACTTTAGAGAACCACGTTCCTTTGTAGGACCACAGCACCACGCTAACTGGTGTACATAAGCTTGCATTGCTTAGCTACACTATAGGACAAAAGTATTGGGACACCTGCTTTCAACCCTATACTAGATTTTAGAGAAGAACTGCTGTGAGGATTTGATTGCATTCAGCAACAAGAAGAGCATCAGGTTGTTGGATGAACCCAAAAGTACAGGCCGGAGCAGCGGCATCACCACCACCACCATCATCATTCCAGAGAACCCAGCTCTACTTCCACTGCTCCACAGCTCAATGCTGCTGGGGGGCTTTATACATACCCCTCCTCTAGCCCACGCCTGGCACTTCTCTACAGGGCCAAGACAAGCTGTGTGTGTGTGTGTGTGTTGTTCAATGTAAAAAGCAGCTAAATGCACTAATTAAAAGGGGTGTCCACAAATATTTGGACATATACCTTTAGAGGAACTGGTTTGATGAGCGTTTTCTCCAGCTGACAGCTGAACGGGGGATCTGCAGAAGCGGGTGGTGGATGATTAACAGGAGCGAGGGAGCGTGGGTCTTTTTTTTTTATTTGCGCAACTTTGAGCTTTCGTAGAAGCTCCCTCAGGATCTCTCAGCTTTTCATGCCTAAAGTGAGACTGACGTGTTACCTTTACATCCTGTTGCCACCTTTAGACAGCTGAGGGGGAGAGAAAAAAAGAGAAAAACACAGCAAATGGAGGCAAAAAACAAACGCCTTGGCTCCTTTGTTTCCTCAGCGACTGAGACACCCGAAGTTGAGCAACAAATGTCTTGAGCAACACCTGCTTCATTATTCCTCTCGCAGTTTGTGGAGCTAAAATGACATATTTCGGGTGTCAGCATGTGCTTGTTTGAAGAAGGAACCGGTTCTCCTGAGCCAACAGACAATATTTAACCAGGCAAAGGGGGGCAATTACAGCCCTTCTCCAATCAGCTCTCTCGAATTACAAAGAAGGCTGCAGCTGAACCCTGCAGAGAGAGAGAGAGAGAGAGAGAGAGAGAGAGAGAGAGAGAGAGAGAGAGAGCAAAAAAAAAGCCTCTCATTTTCTGCTGCTGTCCCCTCTAATCAAGCGAGCTGCCTTTCCTCCAGCCGCACTAGAAAACCTCCGTCGTCTCAGACGCACGCCCTCCAAAAACCTAGACGAGATCACCAAAGGAGATAAAGAAGACAACTGGAAAAACAGGCCGGCTGCCCTGCGACTTCCACGGCAGGGTGCCTTACCTTAGTGCCGGCTCCGGGGCGCTCTACGGCCCCTCCATTGAAAGTCCCTCAGCAAAGCAAACGAGGGCAATGGGCCAAAGGAGCCAACCGAGCAGAGCCCGGACGAGGTTAAACCATTGTTTAGGCTTAACAAGCCAGAATACAAGGACAAAAGGAGCAGTAAAAGTGCTCTGGGAAAGCTGAACAAGTCCTCTGCACCAGAAAAACATGCGCCGAGGGGGTCGGCTGACTCGCAGAGAGCTGAGAATAAACCCGCCGACTTTACTGACGACTGCTTTCCGTCGTTCTCAACGTGAGAGTGAAAGAGTGAGTCTGACAAACCGCAACCTTGAGTTTAAAAACGGGGGGAAAAACGCCTTATCAGACATAAACTACATGAAAAATAGATTCCCAACTTTGGTCCAGTGACCTCAAACAGATGAGAATACAGAGTAAAAGTTCAGAATACAGGCTGGAAAAGGACTGTACTCTACGGTTCCTTACAGGTTCTCACAACTTCTCAATACAAGCCTGTTCCAATAAAGTCTGTTCCCGATCTTTTACACACTTTCTCTCAATAAAAGATGGAGAAAAGCTGGGATTTTTTGGTCCATAACTACAATTTCCCCCATACTGGTAATGTGGACCATCAACAAACACAGTTTCTTACAGGTTCCTACAGTTTCTCTCAATACTGACGTCCCTTAAACCTGTAAAACCTGTAAAATCTGTATCTTTCAGGTTCTAACCTGATCACTGAAGTCATTTCTTAGTCTTTAACACATTTCCTCACAAAAAAAAAATATATTAAAGAAATTCCCATTTTTGGATAACTTGATGTAAAAGTTCAACACTTCCCAATTCATCCATTCAAGGCTTATCAAAACTTCAGCTGTTAAAAACAAGGACTCCTGTTTCTTACAGGTGATTAACTTCTCTCAGTCCGAGTCCATTCCCATTCCCAAGTCACTTATTAATCTTTCTTAATAAGTCCAAGACTTTAGGAAAAGGCCTAAAATGTCCCAACACTGGTCAAGTGAAGGATCACAACCTCAGGCTGGAAAAAGGACTGTACTGTACTGTTCCTTACAGGTTCTCACAACTTCTTTATACAAGCCTGTTCCAATAAAGTCACTTCCCGATCTTTTACACACTTTCTCTCAATAAAAACTGAGAAATAAAACTCCCAACTTTGGTCCATAACCACAATTTAAATGTTTTTCCCATGCCAGCCATATGGACCATCAACAAATACAGTTTCTTACAGGTTCCTACAGTTTCTCTCAATACCAGTCTTTCAACAACGACGTTCCTTAAAAGTGTAAAATCTTTGTATCTTTCAGGTTCTAAACTGATCATTAAAGTAATTTCTAAATCTGTAACGCATTTCCTCAATTTTTTGTTTTTAAGAAATTCCCATTTTTGGATAACTTGAAGTAAAAGTACTTCAAGAAGAAACGATTCAAAAAGAAAAGATTCAACACTTCCCAACTCGTCCATTCAAGACTTATCAAACCTTCAGCTGTTAAAAACAAGGACTACTGTTTCTTACAAGTCTGATGTCAGGACAAGGCCTAAAAATGTCCCAACACTGGCCAAGTGGAACATCACACCCATGAGCTTGTGAAAACGAGGAATATCGTCTTAATCCAAGTCCCTTCATAATCTTTTACAGACTTTAGGAAAAGGCTAAAAAACTTCCCAACAGTGGTCCAGTGGAGGCTCAGCTTATAAAAAGAAGGAATGCTGTTTCCTACAGGTTCTTAACTTCTGGATCAATAAAGTCACAATAAAAACACAATAAAGTTCCCACAAAAACAAGGGTTAAGAAATTCCCAACGTGGATAAAGTAACCTCACTACAGCAGAACTAATCTAGATTAAGGTTTCTAACAGGTGATTAACTTCTCTCAGTCCGAGTCCATTCCCATTCCCAAGTCACTTATTAATCTTTTACTGACTTTAGGAAAAGGCTTAAAAACACCCCAACTCTGGTCAAGTGGAATATCACCACCTCAGCTTGTGAACATTTAGAAATACTGTTTCCTAGAGGTTATCAATCCAAGTCACTTTAGAATCTTTTACAGACTTTAGAAAATGGCTTAAAAACTTCCCAAAGAGTCGCACAAAAACAAGGGTTAAGAAATTCTCAGCATGGATAAAGTAACCTCACTACAGCAGACTAGTCTAGACTAAGGTTTCTAACAGGTGATTAACTTCTCTCAGTCCGAGTCCATTCCCATTCCCAAGTCACTTATTAATCTTTTACTGACTTTAGAAAAAAGCTTAAACACTTCCCAATGCTGGTCCAGGAATATCACCACCTCAGCTTGTGAGAATTGAGGAATACGGTTCCCTACAGGCTCAACTTCTGAATCAAAAAGTCAAATTTTAGTCTTTTACAGACGTTCCCATAAAAACTAAAGCTTAAGAAATTCATGGCTAAAGTAACCTCACGTACAGTCTGATAAAAAATGAATTCTTTTTAATTGAAAAAATAATTCTTAGTCTTTTACAGACGTTCCTACAAAAACAAGGGTTAAGAAATTCCCAGCATGGATAAAGTAACCTCACTACAGCAGAATCTCACAACTTCAGCTTTTAAAAACAAGGACTACTGTTTCTTACAGGTGATTAACTTTTTTTTTTTAACTCTCAGTCCGAGTCTATTCTCATTCCCAAGTCACTTATTAATCTTTTACTGACTTCAGGAAAAGGCTTAAAAACGCCCCAACTCTGGTCAAGTGGAATATCACCACAGCTTGTGAACATTTAGAAATACTGTTTCCTAGAGGTTCTTAACTTCTCAATCTAAGTCACTTTAGAATCTTTAACAGACTTTAGAAAATGGCTTAAAAACTTCCCAAAACGACCCACAAAAACAGGGGTTAAGAAATTCCCAGCATGGATAAAGTAACCTCACTACAGCAGAACTAATCTAGACTAATGTTTCTTACAGGTGATTAACTTCTCTCAGTCCGAGTCCATTCCCATTCCCAAGTCACTTATTAATCTCTAACTGACTTCAGGAAAAGGCTTAAAAACGCCCAACTCTGGTCAAGTGGAATATCACCACCTCAGCTTGTGAGAATTGAGGAATACGGCTTCCTATAAATAATAATTTATTATAATTTATTAAATAATAGTCAATTAGAGTCATTTAGTCTTTTACAGATGTTCCCACAACAACAAGGTTTAGAAAATTAACCTCACTACAGCAGAATCTCACAGCTTAAGCTCTTAAAGACAAGGACTAAAGTTCCTTACAGGTGATTAACCTTTTTTTAACTCTCATTCAGAGTCCATTCAAGTCACTTATTAATCTTTTACTGACTTTAGAAAAAAGGCTTAAAAACGCCCCAACTCTGGTCAAGTGGAATATCACCACCTCAGCTTGTGAGAATTGAGGAATACGGTTTAACGTCAACGTCTGAATCAATAAAGTCACATCTTAGTCTTTTACAGACGTTCCCACAAACACTAAAGCATAAGAAATTCATGGATAAAGTGACCTCAAGTAGAAGTTCTCCACTACAGTAGAATCTCACAACTTCAGCTTTTACAAAAAGCTCAAACACGGCTTCTTGCAGGATCCTAACTTGTCTCCATCCAGGTCCGTGTCAATATAGTCAATTTTGCTTTGTTGTTCCACACTGTCCCACTAAAAAATGACAAAATTCCCACGCAAACCATTTCAGCTTCAGTAAAAGTTCTCTAGGAAAAGGCTACAAACTCCCCAACACTTCCACAACAGTGGAACTTCACAACCTCAGCTTGTAAAGAGGAGGAATACCACCATTGCGTGTGGGTCCCTTGTAACTTCTCTCCATGTCTTAGAAAGCAAACATTACACCTTCAGTAAAAGAGCTCTAGAGAAAGGCTTCACACTTCCCAGCACTACAGTGGAATATCCCACCCTCAGCTTTGAAAGAGGCGGAATTCTCCAAACTTTTCTTTGATCCGGGTCAGTTCTCCTTCTTCTCTTAAGAACACAAAGCCTCAGCAGATTCAGCTAAAGCTTCAACTTTAAAGACAAGTGAACATGGACTGAGCAGGTGGTCAGCAAACTTACCAACAGCCACGCAATCCAGGAAAAGGGTGGGAAAAAAAACAATAATACAAATCCACAGAAATTTCTGAAGAATATTAATCCTGATCTCCCTTTCAATTCGTCTTCACAGTTATTCCCCCAGGGTGATCACCGCAAGCACTGCAATCCGTGTAGTAGGCATATCATCCAGGTAGGAAAATCCCTGTAAGAAGTTGTTCCAGTAAGAGAAGGCTAAAAAAGCCCACTTTCCACGTTCCTCTGACCGTCCTAATCCATTAAAGGAACCCTTATTAGAGCTGACCGGCTCTTCTCCAGCCCCCCGAAATGCTAGTGAGTGTCTCCGGGGGGATTCCTCTGTGCTTCTCTGGAGCTCCTGTGTGTTTTCAGAGAGAGTGCCTTCTGAGACAAAGCTGCTTCACACTCTGAAAGAGCCGGGGGCCGGCATGGGCGGAGCCAGAGTCAGCGTGACATCACGGGGGTTGGGTTTCATCCTGTTTTAGAGGAAGGAGGACGAGGAGGGGCGACCTTCCTTTTTTTTCTCTTTGTTAACAGCTCACCTGTGAGCAAGGTAGGTACGTGTCCGGGTGTGTGTATGGCCTGACACACTGGGAAGTGTGACAAGCTTAATCAGCAGTCGGCCTACGTGGATATCGTGATTCAGTATGGGAGAAAATTACCAGTGTCTGCTGGAAGGACATAAAAAACTGGCCAACACTGCCCTTCAAAAGTTTGGGGACACTTATATTTTCCTTTTTTTGTTTTTTTTGGAAAGTTTGCAATAACTGTACATATTAAAACATAGGCAGGTTTTATCTGTAATATTGCCAGTATTTCTTAAAATAAGCTTCTGTTATATTGTTTTATTATTCTATTTATTCACAGCTCTTTTAATTGAGTTAGATTGAGATACAGTACCATACTTTCACTATAGTACAGTTTCAGCTCTTTAATTGAGTTAGATTGGGATACAGTACCATACTTTCACTATAGTACAGTTTCAGCTCTTTAATTGAGTTAGATTAAGATACAGTACCATACTTTCACTATAGTACAGTTTCAGCTCTTTAATTGAGTTAGATTGGGATACAGTACCATACTTTCACTATAGTACAGTTTCAGCTCTTTAATTGAGTTAGATTGAGATACAGTACCATACTTTCACTATAGTACAGTTTCAGCTCTTTAATTGAGTTAGATTGAGATACAGTACCATACTTTCACTATAGTACAGTTTCAGCTCTTTAATTGAGTTAGATTGAGATACAGTACCATACTTTCACTATAGTACAGGTTCAGTTCTTTAATTGAGTTAGATTGGGATACAGTACCATACTTTCACTATAGTACAGTTTCAGTTCTTTAATTGAGTTAGATTGGGATACAGTACCATACTTTCACTATAGTACAGGTTCAGTTCTTTAATTGAGTTAGATTGGGATACAGTACCATACTTTCACTATAGTACAGTTTCAGCTCTTTAATTGAGTTAGATTGGGGTACGGTACCATACTTTCACTATAGTACAGTTTCAGCTCTTTAACTGAGTTAGATTAGGATACAGTACCATACTTTTACTATAGTACAGTTTCAGCTCTTTTAATTGAGTTAGATTGGGATATAGTACCATACTTTCACTATAGTACAGTTTCAGCTCTTTAATTGAGTTAGATTGGGATACAGTACCATACTTTCACTATAGTACAGTTTCAGCTCTTTAATTGAGTTAGATTAGGATACAGTACCATACTTTCACTATAGTACAGTTTCTGCTCTTTAATTGAGTTAGATTGGGATACAGTACCATACTTTCACTATAGTACAGTTTCAGCTCTTTAATTGAGTTAGATTAGGATACAGTACCATACTTTCACTATAGTACAGTTTCAGCTCTTTTAATTGAGTTAGATTGAGATACAGTACCATACTTTCACTATAGTACAGTTTCAGCTCTTTAATTGAGTTAGATTGAGATACAGTACCATACTTTCACTATAGTACAGTTTCAGCTCTTTAATTGAGTTAGATTGGGACACAGTACCATACTTTCACTATAGTACAGTTTCTGCTCTTTAATTGAGTTAGATTGGGATACAGTACCATACTTTCACTATAGTACAGTTTCAGCTCTTTAATTGAGTTAGATTGGGGTACGGTACCATACTTTCACTATAGTACAGTTTCAGCTCTTTAACTGAGTTAGATTAGGATACAGTACCATACTTTTACTATAGTACAGTTTCAGCTCTTTTAATTGAGTTAGATTGGGATACAGTACCATACTTTCACTATAGTACAGTTTCAGCTCTTTAATTGAGTTAGATTGGGATACAGTACCATACTTTCACTATAGTACAGTTTCAGCTCTTTAATTGAGTTAGATTAGGATACAGTACCATACTTTCACTATAGTACAGTTTCTGCTCTTTAATTGAGTTAGATTGGGATACAGTACCATACTTTCACTATAGTACAGTTTCAGCTCTTTAATTGAGTTAGATTAGGATACAGTACCATACTTTCACTATAGTACAGTTTCAGCTCTTTTAATTGAGTTAGATTGAGATACAGTACCATACTTTCACTATAGTACAGTTTCAGCTCTTTAATTGAGTTAGATTGAGATACAGTACCATACTTTCACTATAGTACAGTTTCAGCTCTTTAATTGAGTTAGATTGGGACACAGTACCATACTTTCACTATAGTACAGTTTCAGCTCTTTAATTGAGTTAGATTGAGATACAGTACCATACTTTCACTATAGTACAGTTTCTGCTCTTTAATTGAGTTAGATTGGGATACAGTACCATACTTTCACTATAGTACAGTTTCAGCTCTTTTAATTGAGTTAGATTGAGATACAGTACCATACTTTCACTATAGTACAGTTTCAGCTCTTTAATTGAGTTAGATTGAGATACAGTACCATACTTTCACTATAGTACAGTTTCAGCTCTTTAATTGAGTTAGATTGAGATACAGTACCATACTTTCACTATAGTACAGTACAGTTTCAGCTCTTTAATTGAGTTAGATTGAGATACAGTACCATACTTTCACTATAGTACAGTTTCAGCTCTTTAATTGAGTTAGATTGAGATACAGTACCATACTTTCACTATAGTACAGTTTCTGCTCTTTAATTGAGTTAGATTGGGATACAGTACCATACTTTCACTATAGTACAGAAGAAATATGTCCTCCACCTCAAGCTGGCCTACAAAAGTGCTCTAAAACGTCCCCATTAGTGCCAACAGCTGAGACCATGACGCTCACTAGATTACAGAAAACCTCAAGGGAGCAGTTTTCGCCCAAACCGAGGAACGCAGCGCCCTGAAACACCATTTGCAGCATCTTAAACGCTACATAGTTGTAGCGCATTCAATTGTGCATGTCCAATGTGGCAATAGAAACGATATACTGTTCTGTTGAGGAGCAGAGCGAATGCGAATTGTTGTCAGATGCCAGAAAAGACTCGGTAGACTTAATCGTCCAAAAAGAGCTAAAGGAGCCGGCTGTAACAAAAGCAAGCGATTTTATATGAATTATTTTCTCACTCGTAGCTTCTAAAACCATCGGCCCACACCACACAATGAGGTCTGTACGGAGATGTTTGTTGATGAAAAGTTCCTCACATCATTTGCCGTCAAAATAAGCCGAAAAAAAAAGCCAGAAGTGCAGACCCCAACTCCCTAACTCAATGTAAATGTGATCCCCTATAAAACTACGCATGTAAAAGAAAGGTAAAAAGGTAAAGGTGCACGTATTTGTCACTGTACAGCGTACAGCGAAATGTGTCCTCCGCATTTAACCCATCTGGTAGTGAACACACTCACACACACACATGTGTTAGGAGCAGTGAGTACACACACACACACACACACACACACACACCCAGAGTGGTGGGCAGCCAACTCCAGCGCCCGGGGAGCAGAGAGGGTAAAGGGCCTTGCTCAAGGGCCCAACAGTGGCAGCTTGCCGAGCCCGGGAATCGAACCCACAACCCTGTTATCGACAGCCCGGAGCTCTAACCGCTGAGCCACCACTGCCCCTTATTATATATGCATTTAAACCGTACAGCAAAACGACAGCAATACCTCTACCCTCTCTCTGTTCCCCAACGCAGCTCTTTCTCCCGCTCCTTGTCAGTTAAACAAAGTGCGTAGACGCTGAAGTAGGACAAGATAGCACTCTGAGAGTTCCCGGTCCCTCTAGAGCCGAGATGCTGAACATTAGAGAAAGCTTTCTGGGGCATAATCACTCTCAGATCCACACTGGTTCACTCTGCAGCCCCCGCAGAGACCGCACACAGGACCCGAGTCTCCACGCCCCGGCAGCTCCAGAACCATCTATCCATCAGACTATCCATCAGAGTGGAGGCATGGGGCTGGGCAGGGGGGGGACGTTCATCTTTCCTCAACACCGGAGGAGTTTAGACAGTCAGGAGACTGCTGGACGGAGGTCAACAACGTTGTTTGGGCTCACCTGTTGCCCTTTTGACCTCAGTTTCTCCTGGGGCTGTTTAGCAATTCCTCTCTGAGAGAAATAATGGCACTGCACTGAAATAGCCCGGCACTTAACCCTCCCAGGTTCTCCATAGCAGAGATGCTTTCAATACCTCCTCCTACATTTCGGTTCAGTACCTTTACATCGGAAATTCCACAGATTTCTGATCAGAGAAACCTACACACTCAAGCAGGCTTCGGTCACCATGACTACAACACGGATACAGCCCATAATTTATCTCCTATCCAAACCCACCAGTGAAGCTACAACACGAGTCTACTGGGTTTTATATGGAATGATGATGATGATGATGATGAAGGTAAAATAGTGAATAGAGAATCTCAACTAATGCAGTTTTCTTTAGGGACTACTTTCTGTAGCCGCACTACACCCTGCAGCATGTATCCCTCCACCATTTTAATGATCTGGTTCTAAAAGCAGGTTCTAGAGCCCAACTCTTCTCAGAACTCTGGTAGAACCGTGTCTCAGGCTTCAGGGTGCAGCATGGAGCCCAATAGGTCCATGATGTTGATCTGCTCCAGAGAGTTCTACTGTATTGGCCGTACTTCTCTACAGGGACTAGACAAGCTGTATGTGTGCATTTGCACATCTGTGTCAGCAATGGGTGCAACTTAAAGTTAGAAGGGGTGTCCACAGACATTTGGACATGTAGTGTAAGTGTTTGAACAGCAGTATGGGGTTAAAGGCGCCTCTACTGAGCTGTACTGTAAGTCGGAGCCGTTAACCAGCTGAAACAGCTCTGGCCTCTGTCATTACTTGGATTCGTGCACAGCTGTCAGTCACCTCACCCCCACCAGCGCCGTCCCATCATTTACATCTACTTACAGACGCATTATATTCCCTCCACAGACCGGAACCGGGTACCGCCACAGACATAATAGAGCAGTACAACAGAGAGAACACACAGTACAGTGGCACAGTGCCTCATCACACACTCCAGAACGGCAACCCAGACGGGTTCTGGAGAACAGGCCGAACAGACGTCAGCTTTAACTGTGATTGAGGTCAAAGTCTGTGTATGCTGATCACGTCTTAAAGGTTCTAGCTTGTTCCACCATAGTAAAGAACCTTTGAAACACTGAAAGAATCATTTAGTCATGTATCATTTTCAAATGATTCCTTGAATACCTGAGTCACTTTTATTTAGAGTTAACTATGGGCTTTACAAAAGAACCCTGGGGCTAAAAAAAGGGTTCCAGATAGAACTGGAAATATTATTCTGAAGTCAAAGAACATATTTCCGGTTCTATATGGAACCCTTTTTTTAGCTTGAGGGTTCTTAAGGCTGACATCTATTCAGCCTGTTCTCCAGAACCCGTCTGGGTTGCCATTCTGGAGTGTGTGATAAGGCCGTAATATTTGACCATGGGCTTTCCAAAGAACCCTCAAGCTAAAAAAAGGGTTCCATACAGAACCGGAAATATGTTCTTTGACTTATTGTCAGAACATATTTCACCGTAGTTTTCTTTCATACAGAAGAACATGGTTCCACGTGGAACAGCTGCCTTCAGTGCAGAACCCTTAAGGGACCCTTTTTATTCTGTTTAGTACTAAAAAGGGTTCTTCGATTCGTAGCAGTGGAGCCATTGTGGTGCTGCGCAGAACTAGTTTTTAAAGGTTCTATTGCAAAGATTTTCCACCATAGTGAAGAACCTAGGCAAAGTACTCAAAAAACAATGCAAATGTCTGTGTATGCTGATCACGTCTTAAAGGTTCTAGGTTGTTCCACCATAGTAAAGAACCAATGAAACACTGAAAGAACCATTTAGCCAAGTATCATTTTCAAATGGTTCCTTGAATACGCGATTCACCTTTATTTTTATTTAACCATGGGCTTTACAAAAGAACCCTTCATGGAACCCTTTTTTAAGTGTAAGCTAAAAAGGGTTCCACATAGAACCGGAAATATATTCTTTGACTTGAAAACAGTGGAACCATTTAAGTGCAGTGTAGAACATTAAGATGTTTTCTTTCATACAGAAGGACATGGTTCTACGTAGAACGGCTGCCTTCAGTGCAGAACCCTTGAAGAGCCGTTAAGAGGGTTCTATTTAGTACTAAAAGGGGTTCTTTGAGTCGTAGCAGTGGAGCCATTTTGGTGCTGTGCAGAACTAGTTTTTTAAGGTTCTATTACAAAGATTTTCCACCTTAGAGAAGAACCTATGAACTAAGCAAAAAACCATTTCAGTACTCAAGTACTCAAAAACCAACATGTTTGCTAAAGAACCCCCTGTTCTTCAGTGGTTCTTCAGTAAATGCATTCAGTTATTAGGAGTGCAAGCAAAAAGGGTTCCACATGGTACTGAACTAGAGTTCTACTTAAGTTCTTTGACAATAGTGTAACCATTAGGTGCTGTGTAGAGCTGTCCTTAAAGAACCTTCTACGAGAGGGGTTCTTTCATAGAGAAGAAGAACCTTTAACGTGGGAAAGAACCATTTAAACACTCAGAGAGTTCCGATAGTGTTACCATAGAACCACAGAACCAGTGTCTTTAGTGCAGAACCCCTGAAGAACCCCCTTTTTAAGGGGGTATATAAAGGTTTTGCTGGTTTACACCCCATTCATGTTCTACATCAAAAGGAGGCAGAACCCACCTCCCCATCCTCAGACCACGTTCCTTCATGTGCACGGGGAACCCTAAACACTTTCACTGTCACATGGATTCCAGAAGCTTACAGTGGACCACACACACACAAACACACACTCTCACACTCACACACACACACTCTCACACACACACACACACACTCACTTACACACACTCAGCTGCATAAAGCCCATAATTCACCAGGGTAATGAGGAAAGGCATCACTCTGAGATTACAGTGATGCGTGTGGACCTGTGGAGACCAGCTTTCTCCAAGCTGATGGATTCCTCACACTCACACACACACACACACACACACAGACACACACACACACACACACACACTTCACAAGTGGCTGTTTGTATGCATCTCACAGCTGGACACCACCTGTGGGAGTGTGCACAGATGTGGGCGGGCTGAACTGCATCACAGTTAAAACAGCAAAACATATAAAAGGCCTCCCTGAGGATGTTATATCGTGAAAAAGTTTTGGCACCCCGATCAAATTACACATACTGTAAGTTTCTGAGTGTAATTTGGAAATAAATAGAATCCAATATTTAAAAAATGTAAATAATTCTTGTAAATAAATATAAATGTAAAAAATAAAATAAAAATAAATGATTATGAATAATTATATTAAATTAATTGTTATATGAATAAACATCAATAAAAATCATTTATAAATCTAAAATCCATATATATATATATATATATATATATATATATATATATATATATATATATATATATACATACCAATATGTCATTTGACTTTAAATGCAACTGATAAATAAATGGAATCTATTTGTAAATAAATACAAATAAAAACACATTAATTATATGAATAAATATAAATATAAATAAAATAATTATTTGAATCAACATAACTTAGCAATAAAAAGAAAGTATGAACTCATAATAAAAATATATATATACCCAAAATAAAAATAATAATATTTTATTCCTG
>NC_132900.1:1805523-1865523 GCF_030463535.1 Salminus brasiliensis | reverse complement strand
CAGCACAGTCAGATTCAGTATTGGAATTTGAATTGGTTTCCGAATCAGAATCTATATCTGAATCTGTATCAGTCAATAACACAGTCAGAACTGGTTCAGTTTTGGAATTGGTATTTAAAATCAGATCAATGTCAGTATCAGAATTAGTACTAAAATCAGAATCAGTACCAAAAATAAAAAAACAGTGTCTGAATTAGTATCATGATCAACAGCACAAACAGAATCAGTATCCAGATTCAAATCCGTATTAGAATGGGTACCAGAATCAGAATCAGTTTCTGAATCAGTAATCATTCTCTGAATCAGAACCAAAATTAACAGCACAGTCAGAATCTGTATTGGAATCGGAATTGGTATCTGAATCAGAATCTTTATCTGAATCTTTATCAGAATCAGTATCAGTCATTAACACAGTCAGAACTGGTTCAGTTTCGGAATTGGTATCAAAATCAGAATCAATGTCAGTATCAGAATTAGTACTAGAATCTGAATCAGTACCAAAACTAAAAAAACAGTGTCTGAATTAGTATCATTAACAAACAGCAAAATCAGAATCAGTATCCAGATCCAAATCCGTATTAGAATGGGTACCAGAATCAGAATCAGTTTCTGAATCAGTACCACAATCAACAGCACAATCAGAATCAGTATCCAGATCCAAATCCGTATTAGAATGGGTACCAGAATCAGAATCAGTTTCTGAATCAGTACCACAATCAACAGCACAGTCAGAAACCGATTCAGCACCAGCACATGAATCAGTATTACAATCCACATTGCAATCTGAATCCGACTCATGCTGTCAGTTCTGAACTGGTTCCAGCAAATGACTTCATGAGTGTAATGCTAATTGGTAGCTATTCACTTTCACTCAAACCTAGCAACAATAGCATTCCTGACAGAGCTAATCCCTTAAGCTTGTCTTAAGGACCGCCCTGTTCACACTGTCAGCCTGAAACGAGAACCTGCAGAGGAAAATGCGGGAAGGGGAGGACCTGACCAACAGCTCCTCCAAACAGGCTGGACTGGATTCAGTGTTATGCAAATTTCAAGTTATGAAGGTCACTGACCAGGGCAGTGACGGCCACTCCTTCCACCGGGCCAGAGAGCAAGTTGCGCCCATTGCTGACACAGATGTGCAAGTGCACACACACACACAGCTTGTCTGAACCCTGTAGGGACGTATTGCCAATACAATAGGACTCCCCGGAGCAGATAAACATGAACCTTTTGGCACCATGCTGCCTAATGTCAATAAAGCCCCCCCCACCCCCACCCCCCACCAGCAGCATTGAGGAGCTGTGGAGCAGTGGAAGAACTGTGTTCTCTGGAATGATGGTGGTGGTGGAGCTCCATCCAGTACTGGGGGTGGGGATGAGGTGTGGTGGTGATCCTGATCCAAAATCCTGACCTCACTAACAAATGCTTTTGGCGCTGAATGCAATCAAATCCTCACAGCAATGCTCCAAAAATAGACAGTAGAGACAGTTACTCTAACAAAAGCAGGATACACCCTTTTTAATACTCTTGATTTCAAGAGAAACAAGGAATGAGCAGCTGTCCCAATACTTTTGTCCATATAATATATGAGCCAATAAGAACACATGAGGACTGATGGGTGATTTTCTTCAATGCTAGAATACTACAAAGAAGCAGGAGCCGGCCAGTCAGCGCTGTCAGTTAGCTTGTTGGCCGCAGGGCTCCGGGAGCCGGCTCTGTGAGGCAGATGATTAAGAAACGGACAGTTAAACCGACTCGTCTGTTGCTTCTGTTTAAAAAACTGAAAAATAAAAACTGCTCACAAAGAACCTGTTGTTTGGCAGAAGCCCACAGAGCCACCAGCTTTTTATTTGGGTGGGAGCCAAGTGAAGGTGCCCGTTCAATAGAAGCCTGTTAGTATTCAGTTAGCAGCTTTCAGCCGCTCAGCAGCTCGGAGCGGTCAGTAAAAAGACAGCAGCATATGCAGCAGAACAGGCGCACACTGAGCACATACTGACCTCTGACCTCCCTGACTAGTAACACAAGAGGGGCTCTGAAAATTGGCTGCAATACTGCATTTAAAATTCATTGAAAATTAAGATTCTTAGAACAGAATGACCAGAATTATTTCTAATAATTCATTAATAATTTCCACCTATTCCAATACCCACACCCACCCATCTCCAACCATACCCATACCCATCCATGCACATATCCACCTATATCCATCCATAGCCATATCCATCCACACCCATACCCATCCATACTCACCCATATCCATCCATACTCATACCAATCCATGCACATACCAACCTATACCCATTCATACCCATATCCACCCATACCCATCTATACCCATCCATAACCATATCCATCCATACCCATACCCATCCATACCCACCTATATCCATCCATGCACATACCCACCTATATCCATCCATACCCATACCCACCTATACCCATCCATACCCATATCCATCTATACCCATCCATACCCATATCCATCTATACCCATATCCATCTATACCCATATCCAACTATACCCATCCATGCCCATACCCAACCATACCCATAGCTATCCATACCCATACCCATCCGCACACAAACCTATTAGTACCCAAATGAGTATCAACAAATACTAGATTCATGTATTTGGACAAAAGCACATCTTAATCATTACATTCAGGTGTTTAATTCAGTCCCATTCAACCACAGGTGTATAAAATCAACCCCTAACCCTGCAGTCTGCCTTTCTTCCACACATTAGTGAAAGAATGGGTGTGGGTTCTAAAGAGCTCACTGAACTCATTGAGCTCAGAGCAGAGTGCAGAAAAGTCTCCAACGCTCTGCTGACTCCATAACTGCAGAGCTCCAGACCTGCAGCTGCTGCTGGTAGAACTCAGAGCAAAGGGGGACCGGCTCCATATTAATGCCCACGGGTTTAGAACGAGGTGGAATAGCATGTAGGTGTCCCAATACTTTCGTCCGTGTAGTGTAGTATTCACCACCTCTACTTTGCTGCATTTAAATGTGTTTGAATCTGACCTACTCTCAAGTATAATCACGTGCAGTAGATCAAGCAGAAAGCCCAACGAACTGTAAACACCTCATGCTTTGGTTTGCGGGAATAAATCAGCGAATCGCAGCAGGATTTGCTTTGTTCTTATTGGCTGACCCACGGGGAGCACACCTTTAAATAATTCAACACAATTTGTAGGGAAAAAACTCCTGCACAGCGAGCTCCACTCATTAGCGTGTGTCAGAGTCCATACACCGCGCTCCATCACCGCCAAGCAAATCAAAGCAGCGGCCCTCAAAAGCCCTCTTTAAAGCCGTGTTCTGGTGAGAGCGGACAAAAAAAACGAGAACTAACAACAAAACGATGCACGACTCGGCAAAAACACGCCGAGTTACAGCTTACAGAACCGCGCTTCTTCTGTTCTAATCACACATTAATAGATTCACTCATCCCACAGGGAGCCGAGGATTCACCGAGCTGAACAGAGCATGCACTAAGTTCTCCCATCACTAGTGTTTAAATGTGGCACAGAGCAGAGGAATACCTGGCAACCAGGGGCATTTCGGGCTTTACAAAGCGGTAAAAACACAGGAATGTCATTAACTTTTTAATAACAAGGCAAAAAAAGCAGCGTTTTCTGTCTTTCTCTTTGAAAAACACGATTCTGAGAAATTAGAAATTTAGATTAGAGATCAGTTAAAGGGCCCGTATTAAAAATAGACCCCACTTACCCATAGCCATCCATACCCATACCCACCTGTACCCATTCGTACCCATATCCATCCATACTCATAACAATCCATACCCATACTCACCTATTCCTACCCATAACCATCTCCACCCATACCCATCCATACCCATACCCACCTCTACCCATTCATAACCATCTCCACCCATACCCATCCATACCCATACCCACCTCTACCCATCCATATCCATATCCACTCATACCCATCCATACCCATACCCACCTATACCCATCCATACCCATACCCACCTATACCCATCCAAAACCATATCCACTCATACCCATCAATACCCATAGCCATCCATACCCATACCCACCTATACCCATTTGTACCCATATCCATCCATACTCATACCAATCCATACCTATACTCACCTATACCCATGTATAACCATATCCACTCATACCCATCCATACCCATACCCACCTCTACCCATTCATAACCATCTCCACCCATACCCATCCATACCCATACCCACCTCTACCCATCCATATCCATATCCACTCATACCCATCCATACCCATACCCACCTATACCCATCCATACCCATACCCACCTATACCCATCCAAAACCATATCCACTCATACCCATCAATACCCATACCCACCTCTACCCATTCATAACCATCTCCACCCATACCCATCCATACCCATACCCACTTATACCCATTTGTACCCATATCCATCCATACTCATACCAATCCATACCCATACTCACCTATACCCATCCATAACCATCTCCACCCATATCCATCCACACCATCCATAGACTTCCACTTTTTTGAGATTGGCACATTTATAAAGTTTAAAGTTTAAAATCTACTCTACTGAGTCTAAAATCCAATCCATATATGCAAATGAATTCATTAGCATTAATAAGTTTTTGTGATGTCATAAAAACCAACATTTACATATACCCACCTATTCTGCCTACAGCCTACTGAGGGCGAGGGCATTCATGCTAGAGTTATAAGGAGTCAGTCAGCCTGGATTGCCTTTAGAATGAGACACAATACAAGGCATCCAATTACAACAGAGCTCATTTACATATATAAGTCTTAAAGGTACAGGCAGTGTTTTTCTAATGAATGCATTCAGCTACTTTAAGCTGCATTCACTGCTGATACAGTTTTGCAAATGCACACACACACACACACAGGAAAAAAGTACTGCCAATAGAATAGGACTCTCTGGAGCAGATGAACTAGATGAACCTATTGGCACCATGCTGCCTAATGCTAGGCGGCGTGGGCTTGAGGAGGGGTGTAAAGCCCCCCAGCATTGAGCTGTGGAGCAGTGCTCCATCCAGTACTTCTGGGATTGAGTTGGGGAGTTGGGAATAAGGTGAAGTGTCACTTTTGTCACTGGATTCAATCAAAGCCTCACAGCAATGTTCCTCCTCCAAAGTCTTCTTCTCTGGACAGTAGAGACAGTTACTCCAACAAAAGCAGGAGAAACTCTTTTTAATAGCCTTGATTTCAGAAGAAACAGTGAATGAGCAGGTGTCCCAATACTTTTGTCTGTTTTGTGTGTGTTAATAAAGGGTTAAATGCAAAGCAGTTCAGGACAATGGTGGCAACAACTGAGGGTAAAACTGGAGGCAAACGAAGCTTAAGAAAGGCAAACACAGCTACAGGTGACACAAAAGAACCAATAACCACCCCTCACACACACACACACACACACACACACGTACAAGCTGCCAAATGAGTGAGCAATCCATCATGGCTGCCATTTGCCAGCGCCATCTCCTTAACAAAGCTGTGATGGATGGGAGGAGATAAGAGCCAGTGTGTGTAAGTGGGAACGTGAACACAGCTCTTTAATAACCACCCACACACACACACACACACACACACACACACACACACACACACACTTATCCACACATCAGTCCTCCAGCACCCTCTGAACTCGGCTGCTGGGTGCTGGGGTGCAAGATTGAGGGTGACCTCTGACCTCCTCTTGACTCCATTCTTCTTCTCAGGCCTCTAAGATGGACCTAATGGACGTAACAATGTTTCAAAAGCCCCTCCCCCGGGCGATCAAACCCACCATCCTAGCCCCACCCCCCACTCGAAAAAACCCACCCACTGAGCCCAACTGAAAAAAAACAACAACCTCAGAACACTCCCACCCCTTTTAAAGTAACCTGCCAACCCGGCCCCACCCTCCACTCAAACAACACGCCCACTCAGCCCTGACCCCACTTGAACAAACCCGCCCACTCAGCTCCACCCCCACTCAAACAAGCCTGCCCACTTCGCCCCAGCACCTACTCCGAAAACCCACCCACTGAGCCTCCCCCCTTACTACAAAAAACCCCGCCCACTCAGACTCAAACCACCAAAAAACAAGCCAGCCCCTCAGCTCCACCCTCACTCAAAAAAGTTTTTCATTCAGCCACACCCCTATTCCAACAAACCTGCCCACTCATACACACCACCACTCAAACAGACCCACCCACTTGAACAAACCTACCCACTTAGCCCCACCCCCTAAAAAATGAAAGTTAGCCCTTCAGCTCCGCCCCCACTCAAACAAGCCTGCCCACTTATCCCCAGTACTTACTTCAAAAACCCACCCACTGAGCCTACCCCCTTAATCCAACAAACCCCACCCACTCTGCCTCAGCTTCCTAAACTTCCTAAAAACAAGCCAGCCCCTCAGCTCCACCCCCTCTCAAACAAGCCTGCCCACTCAGCCTCATCCAACAAGCCCCAGCCCCACCCCGACTCAAACGAACCCGCCCACTCAGTTTTAATTATGGATGCCGTTTGATGTGAAAGTTTTCTCCGTACAGAGAGCCCTGGCGTTCAGCTGACAGGTGAGGCAGGGCCTGTCAGCTCCAAAATAACGAGAGATAAAAGAGATGTAAAAACAGGAGACGGGAGAAACGCACGTCTTGTCGTTGTCATTTATTACGTCTTAAAATCAATAAAAGTGCAGTTTTGGATTTTGGGGATTTTGTTTTTTTGGCTGCTTTCCAGTCAGTTCTGCTTACTCCGCATAAAGAACACCTGCTGACACCGACCCGGGCCGAGTCACGAACGATAAGCAGGGCCAAATCTCTGAGATCATTATCAGTTAATGCTTCACAAAGGAGAGCACATCAGCGTCAGGCTCACTACCAAGGCAAGGCCACAATAACAGAAACAGAACCATCAGCTTCAATGAATACAAAGAACTAAGGCTAGCACACATCCGGTTCATTAGCATATCAGACTGGAATCAGATTTATGATGCTTTAATTAGAATCTGCCCGTAAATAGTCAGACCACACCCACTCCAGAAAGCCCCGCCTCTCTCCAACTATCTCCCCTCCTCAGACTCACTCCCCACTCCAACCATGCCGCCCATTCAACCCTTCCACCACTCCAAAAACCCGCCCCTTCCGACAGGCCCCTAATCAAACATCCCACTTGCATCAGCCCCGCCTACACTAGTACAACCCACCCACTGAGACACGCCTCTTACTCCAACAACAACCCCTCCCGCTCAACCCCACCTCTCTCCAACTAAGCCGCCCACTCAGACTCACTCCCCACTCAAACCATCCCGCCCATTCAACCCTTCCACCACTTCAAAAACCTGGCCCTTTAAACTGGCCCCTATTTAAACAACCCTTAGCATCTGCCCCGCCTCCACTAGCACAACCCACCCACTGAGACACTCCCCTTACTGCAACAACCCCTCCCACTCAGCCCCACCCCACTCTAACACACCTGCCCCCTCAGCCCCACACCACTCCAGTAAACCTCTCACGCCTCTTACTCCAACAACCTCAGCCCTGCCCATAGTCGAACAACCACTCATGTCCAGCCCCGCCCCTTACTGCAACAACCCCTCCCACTTTTGAACCTTTGGTCTTTGGAGTTTAGACAGCGAGGGCTGGTTTTAATGTTTTGCCATAATATCATCTGTCTAAGCAGCCTGACTTACTGAACCCTTCAGCGCTCAGACTGTATGAGACAGTATGGAAAGATAGGCTTGGCTTTTCAGACATGGCTTAGGCCTGGCCCTGGACTGACCCAAACCGCTCATTTGGGAACTATAGTGGGCATCATCACTCCACACCAACACACAGGATTTCCAGCGGGTTACTTCTTTCCCCCGGAGCGGGAATCCCTGTGGAAGCATGGGAAGTCTGACAGCACTGAGGAGCGCTCCACGGAGCGGACACTGAGAGGCCATTCTTTCAGCGCAGACAGGGATTAGCACGGCCCGGCGCTGCTACATTCTTGTACCCCCCCCCTCCAAGAGTCAGGCTGAAACACGCTCCGGCTAGCTCGGCATGACGGGGTGCAACAGATGGGTGGAATAGCATGGAGGACTGGCTCGCCCCTTTAAAAGCCTGCAGGGGCGGCAGGGCTGCACAATACATCATTGTGTTCATGTGGGAGTGTGTGATGATATCGGAATCACAGTACCGGCAGTTTATGAATTATTATTATTGTTTTTATTACATTATGTAATGGAGCTCCTGAGCCAAATTATATGTGAATAAAAGGTGGTATTTATTTTATAATTATTATCATAATTATTCATATTATTTATATTCTTATTATTATTATTCACTAGAGGGTGCTGTTTCTTCCCAGTCAGATTAAGGCTTCTGGCCAGTGGTGAGTTTATATATATATAAACTATATATATAATATAGTATCACTGAGCACAAACTGTAGGTTAGTCGGGCCTAGCCCACGTTACACCACATGGGTTCTGCGATTTAAATTCCCACAGGATAATCCTCCCTCCCAGCAGTGAGGCTAGCGGTCTTCACTTTCTTTGTACCCTCCTTCACTTCCTCCTGTTCATCCGTTTTGGCCCAGCGGTATAGCTGATCCCATCAGACAGCCGGGGCAAAACGGGAGATGAGCCGTAATGCAATTTCCCCCAGTTGTCTCCGAAACGATGCTGAAGGGGCTTCCCACTAGGAAAACATTCAGATCAGCTCACATCTCGATAATGAGTTTTGCCATGCTGGTTATATCACCTAAAATAATAAAGCAGGGCGACCGCCATTTCTGAGAGCACAGCACAGCGACTGCTTCTGCGAGTTCCCCACACAGCCGGTTCCGAGACTTCGGAAGAACGCACCCTCGTTCCTAATGTTACTATATTATACACTGAGTCCATAACATGAAAAACTAAGATGTACAATGCGAACACAATGAACCCCAGGTTTAATATTATAATTAGTCCTAATGCGGAAATCGTTATGATTTATTTAGTAACCATTTAGCATGTCTTGTGGAGTCCCTCAGGGTTCTGTTATAGGGTTTGTTTAGTTTAAAAAAGCAAACCAGCCCATATATGGAAAATGAGCTGCAAACAATTGCAGCCTGCTTTTAAGATTCACAAAGGTCACAAAGGTCACGAATTGACACAGGTCCATTAATCTGGCCTGCAGCAGTTTCGCCCTGCCCAGCCACACTGTAAGGAGTGTTCCAGCCTGGGCTGCTTCTAAAATAAGGCACAATAACTGAACAACCAATTAGAGCTGAGCTTATTTACATATTTAACGGTCATGTGGCCATGTTAAAACGATAATGACTGGTTTTAGAACATCCACAACACATCATTTGAACAGGAGTACCCAAACTTTTGCCTAATATTGTGTAGGTTACTCTCATGCAACCAAAACAGCTCTGACCCGTTCAGGCCTGACCTCCACGAGACCTCTGAAGGTATCTGGAGCATTGGCAGCACTAGCATACTTTAAGTCCTGTAAGTTGTGAGGCGGGACCTCCATGAGCACCAATGACCCAAGGTTGTCCTTCATAGGGGCACTTTTGGTAGGTATTGACCGACCACTGCATACCGGAAGCACCCCATCGGACCTGCCTGATGTTCTGGAGATGTTCTAGACGGATCCAATCGTCTTGGATCTTAAGTGTCTCAGATTCTTATGCTTGTCCTTTTTTCCTGCTTCTACACCTTCATCCCCTTCAAGAACTTCACGTTTCTTCACTCGCTGCCTAATATGTACAGTAGGAGCCAATGGAGCCACAGGAGCCACTGGAGCCAGATCATCAGCGTTCTTCACTTCAGCTGTTAGCGGTTTTAATGTTATGGCTGATTGGTGCATAAACACCACTTAAACTGAACAGTGTCAAACTTTTAACAGCTACCGACGTTCTAAACTGTGTTTAATGTGAGTTTTTTTAGTGGAACCGATATCGCTCCCACAGCACCTTGGCCATCAGCCACAGCTCAGTCACAGCTCGGCCCCAACGGCGCAGATTTGCCACGAAGCTTGAATGAAAAAGAAAAAAAAATTATGGAGCGCCGGCATGTTGGACAGCATTTATTTCCCATCTGGCCCTCAACTGGACAATAGAGACATTCATGTAGTAAAAGGACAGTCTGGGAACTGAACCAGTGCTAATGGTTATGTATCAACACAATGGAAAAACCTCTCACAGCTGAGTCAAGAGGAGGGATCGTTTCTCTCCCGCTTTTAAACTTGGGATTCTGCGACCTTGAAACTATTAAGGACAGAGCGATTGTTCTGCTCTGAGTCGGGCCGGTGGAGCCTCACCTCGGCCAAGCTCGGCCTTCGCAGCATTCGCCTAATTGGTATTCGAGCTAGGAGAGACGTGCTGTTAGCTTAGTCCTGACTGCTTTCTAATTGACCAAAACATTGAGAAAGCGGCTGCCCATTAAGATAATACAGGCTATTAAAAATAGCATGCTCAGTAACCACGCTCAGACCACGCTGGAGCTCCTTCGGTCAGGGAATCACATTCCGCAGAGTGCAGTTCTGGGAATTATGGGCCGAAACTGGACCGAAACTGGGCCGAAACTGAAACACTGGCATTCCTACTGATACCCAGCATCGGTTCTAGCATTGCTTAAAGCAGCAGTATGCGAGAACTGGTAGAACTTGAGCTCCCCCTATAGCTGGAGAGTGTAATTCACTGTTACTCCACTGCAGTAAATACAAACTGTGCTCTGAGCACCCCCTTATGAACAGCTGTACACTACATACATTTATATCTTTTTTTATTATTATTATTATTATTATTTCATATGTTTTTTGAGTTTTTCTCCCAATTTTAGCTCTCTCTAGCACTAGCATGGCTCCCAAAAATAGAAGGGTATGGATTTAACACACTCTAATAAACGCAAAGCCAAACACAGAAGCCTATGAAGGAGTAAACACCCTGCTGGACCTGAAAGGGTTAAATATTAGGAGGCACTGGAGGCGTGACAATGAGGAACTTGAGGAACTGGACCTGGAAAGAACTGCAGGCTGAACTTCAAATCATCCGGATGAGTCTCTGATTGGCCCGTGGTCTGATAGGGGTTCCACCTGTGCCCAGGCCGGGTGACGACCTGGCTCGATCCCCATTCGTTACACAGCCAGATCACATTACATCACAGCCGGGGCGGCTGGGAAATCCATCTCCCGGTGTCGGGTTATTCAAACCACGCCGAGGGCAAAGCAGGACCACAGAGTCTGCTGGAGTGTCCACTTACAGTCGGGCCAGACACCTCTGCTGGGGCACCAAGTGTACTCACTGTATTAGCTTTACCCATTTAGCGTGTATTTCCATGTTCACACATGTACATTTAGGAGATTTCGTATATAAACTACGACACGTCTGATGGGGCAACTTACTGTTCTGTGTCTATACAGTATACGGCTAAATAAGCTCATGTGGGGACGCTTATTATATTATTAATTATATATTATATTAAAAACCCGGCCCACTGTAGAGACTGGAGATCCATAACATTAGAACCACTTGTCTAACTCTGTCTCCTTACCTTCTCCGAGTAAATGGTCACCCGGCCCGACCTGCGTCAGACCAGCTGCCACCTACCAGACCACCACTGCTACCTGCCTGATGACCATGTTCAAACCTAAATGGACTCTTAACTATCTGCACTATTAATATCACCACTATTACCCATCATTCCTCTGACCATCACTGCTGTGACTATATTAAGTTATTCTACACCATGATTATTATATTAGGATTATGAATTATGTTGCACATCTGAGCAGTTCAGCAGTTTAATTGGTTTGGTGGTGAGTTTTATCAATAATTAATAAACAGATCTGATCAGAGGAGGACGGGTCGGTCTCCCTTGTGAGTCTTGGCTCCTTGCAAGGTTTCTTCCTCCAGCTCTGAGGGAGGTTTTCATTGCCAGACGGTCTTTTACTAATTACTGATTAGTTATACAAATAAATTTAGGCCCTGCTTGTGCCTCCAAAACAGCTCTGACTCATTAAGGCATGGACTCCACAAGACCTCCGACACTAAGACCACTGTACACAATATCAGGCAGTTGGTCTTAATGTTATGGCTGATTGTTTAACAACGCTAATCACTAACATATTCGTGTAGCATGGCAAGTTTTTCACCTCGCCGTCCAAGACGATCTCCTGGAGGCCTATCCTTCTGCGTTTAGCTCAGCGCATTAATAACACCTGACGCAAACAGGATACACTCAAGGATAGGGAGTTATTTCGCCTGGCGACAGGGTGCTTACCGTGAAATAAACAAATGAGAACTGACAATCCCTGTGATGGTCCATACATCTTCATATGAGTAAACGCTGCCCCCCTCACCTCCACCCATCACCCCACCCCCTCCAGCCCAACCCCTGAGAGAACATTTAACTCAATAGCATGTTCCTTTTCATCACTACCGACTATATTTCACTTTGTCTTTTAGGCAAATCATCCTCGCCTCAACGCCGAGCCTCGAGCCGCATTCGAGAGAGACAGCGGGTCTTCTGACGAGAGATGGATGCGAGAACAGCTCCGGTATTTCAGAGCTGGGCTGAAGATGAAAAGCAAAGATTGTTTGGAGCTGGAAGACAAAGACAAAAAGACGAGACGCTGCTTTCCCAGCTCCTCGCCTGTCTTCCCATGGGGGATTTATTCGCAGCTTCAGCCTACAGAGCTACCCCAAGGAAATAACACATTTAGGCTCAACTGGCTCCCATTTTGCCAGCGAAACGAGGGAAACGCTAACAATTAACCAGCCTAAGCATCTGTCCCCATCTCTCACGCTCAGCCCACCAGCGCTCATTCTCAGGATGCCACTCATAGCAAACTGAGGCAGGTTCTAGGTCTAGCCGAGAGGGACAACCCATTAAGGATGTCCAGTTTGGATCAGATCCAGACGTCGTGACATTAGAACCACTTTATGGTTCATTAAGGCATGGATTCCACAAGACCTCTGACACCTGTAAGTCCTGTAAGTGGTGAGGTGGGACCTCCATGAGCATCGATGAGTCTTGGGCACCCATGACCCAAAGTTGTCCCTCCTTGGAGCACTTTTGGTAAGTACTGACCGGTAACCACTGCCACCCCACATACCCACATTAGTACCCCTGATATACACAATATGTCCAAATATTTGTGGACACCTCTTCTAATGAATGCATTCAGCTACTTTAAGTTGCAGCCATTGCTTGTCTAGTCCCTGTAGCGTAGTCAAGACTGCCAATAGAATAGGACTCTCTGGCGCAGATAAACTAGATGGCATCAGGCTTGGGCTAGTAGAGGGGTGTGTATAAAGCCCCCCAGCATTGAGGAGCTGTGGAGCAGTGGAAGAACTGTGTTCTCTGAAATGTACATCCTGACCTCACTGAATGCAATCAAATCCTCACAGCAATGCTCCTCCTCCAAAATCTAGTAGAAAGTCTTCTTCTCTGGACAGTAGAGACGGTTACTCCAACAGAAGCAGGATCAGCTCTTTAAAACACCCTTGAATGAGCAGCCGTCCCAATACTCTTGTCCACATAGTGCACATTAGCGTCCAAGCTTAGCTTAGCGGTGTCCATCTACAGTGTATTGGGTGAATGTCCAGACGTGTTACTTTCAAACCGGCCTGTATGTCGTTCTACCCGACAACTCCCCGCATCAGACCACTGAGGCCCCTAGTTATTACCCTCCTGCAGCATCCCAGCTAGCCTGAATAAGTCATAGAGCAATAATGTGGGCTATTTTATTTCAGGAGTGGATACAAAATGGTCAAAAGCAATATTTCACGCCGACGACACCAAATCAGATTCAGTAGAAACCCCCACAAAGCCTCTGGGAGATTTTCACAGGGCTCCAACTACATCTTGAGATGCAGGTCAACCAATTTCCGAATTAATGCGGCCTAGCAACTTCAGAGGCCATCCCCATCCCATCTGGAACAGCATAGCTTGAGGAAACGGGACTGGTGATATTTCATTTCAGCCCTGGCCCTTCGATGGAGACGTTGCTTAATGCTGAGACAAACACATTTGATGGATTATATTACAGGATGAAAAGAGATACATGCAACGCTTCCTTGGCCCGGCTCAGAGCGAGATCAAAGCGGGACCGGAGGCCCGGAGAGCACCAGAAACAATGTCAGTTCAGCAGTGCTCAAACAGAGCGGGACCCATGCTACTGAGAACACACCCTCAGGACGTCCCTTTCATCTGCCACTCAACCGCCACGGACCAGCGAGGCCCTTTGAGAAGGCGATCCTACAGGTTTTCAGCGCTAAATTAGCCTACAGTGCAGCTCCGGCTAACCTAGATGACAGAGTGGGCGCTTGTGCTTCGGTGACGAAAGCCTCTTTTCCACATGAAAACCGTTCAGAGCTTCGAGAGCTTCTGTCCCACGGACAGGGTACACACTGTTCCTAGCACCAGGAACGTTCTTCAACCAGGAGACATTGCTAAAGCAGGTCTGTAACAGTAAAGCCGGGCTACACTGCCCATTTTCATCTTCATGAGACCTCTATCCGACCGGCCTGTCTCTATCCAACAGTTCACGCTCCTAAACTGACGCTCATGTGCAACAGAGCAGTTCTTCATAAGAGGTATCAGGTTCATCTCCATCACAGGAGCTATCTACAGCTGGGCTCACCACCGAGAACGCATTCCAGCTCACAAAAAAAGGGCACAATGATTGGCCACGCCCACTTCGTTGGCTGGCTTCGCTTTTAAGCTTTTTATTTTCCTTTGACGCTCCATCAGCGCCCTCCTGTGGTCGCGTTCGGACATTTCTTCAGGAATTTGTTGTTGCGATATGAGCTTTCTAATGTAGCTACACTATTATTATTATTATTACTATTATTATACTTAAAGCTATTATTATTAATAACAATAATAATAATAATAATAATAATAATGGTATACTTAAGCACATCAGACTCTGAAACCTGTAATAATAATACTAATAACAACAACAATAATAATAATTAGAAGGCAAAATGAGCCTTCTAATGTAGCTACACTATTATTATTATTATTATTACTACATTATTAAAACTATTATTATTATTATTACTATATTATTAAAGCTATTGTTATTATTAATATTATTAATACTAATGATAGTAATAATGGTATACTAATAATAATACTAACAACAACAACAACAACAACAATAATAATAAAAATGGTAGACTTCCTTAAAACCTAAAATGTTAAAGTTAATATTAATTAATTATTATTAATACATCAGACTGCCCTAAAACCTGAAATAATAATAATAATAACAATAATAATAATAGTGAAAAACATGAAATCAGGATCCAGATCTGCAGCTAAAGCGCACCTCAGTGCTCAGAGTGTAAGAGATCGGCCTCAGCTACACCTCGGCTGTTTCGTGTTGACATGGTTTTCTATTTGATACAAATACCTGCTGACTGATAGGCTGACAGTGCTGATGCAGGAAGGACGCTATAACTGCTGAAGAGGCACTTTCACTTTCTCTGAGGCACGGGTACAGTTTCCACACACAGTGCAGGCCTCTAAATAAGTCCCCCAAGCCCAGCTCAAAAAGTCTCCTGCAATTCGATTTGAAGGGACGCGGAAAGTTGCTGAGGAAGCGGGCAGGAAGCGGTTAAATTAGCTCAGGCCTCTGGGCGAGACCAGCATACTGTACCAGTATATACTGAGTCTATATATAAATATAGAAATATAGAAATATATATATACTGGGGGATTCTTTACTTTTAGCAGTAATAAAAGGTGACTGAAACAGTTTAATTTTGCCATTTTTGTAATTAAACAATTAAGATTTAAACAGTCAGAGCTGTGGTTCTACAGTGGAGGTTCTAGATAACGTTCCCCAGTCAGAGCTGTGGTTCTACAGTGGAGGTGAAGGGAAGCAGACGTCTGAAGCTCTAATAATAAAAGCTCCTCACAGAAAGTTCTTCACCTAATGGTGATGAAGACACTGCCTCATCATCCCCAACTCATCCCATCCTAAAAGTACTGGATGGAGCTCCACCACCATCACTCCAGAGGACACAGTTCTTCCACTGCTCCACAGCTCCTCAATGCTCGGGGGCTTTACACCCCTCTAGCCCACGCCTGGCATTATTAGGCAGCATGGAGCCAATAGGGTCATGATGTTGATCTGACAGTCTCCAGAGAGTCCTATTCTATTGGCAGTACTTCTTCTCTACAGGGACTAGACAAGCTGTGTGTGCATTTGCACATCTGTGTCAGCAATGGGTGCAGCTTAAAGTAGCTGAATGATTGCATTAGAATTTTAGGGTGTCCACAAACTTTTGAGAGAAGCACGGCGGCGGTTTATCAGCACCAGCCAGCAGCAGCAGCAGGCGGACCAGCACTAGGGCAGAGTGTTGAGCGAGAGAATGACCGGACACGGCGCATAACCCGCTAAATGTGTCCAAATCTGCGCGGGAATCCGTGAAGATGTGTCAAGGGGAAACTACAATACATGTTCGCATTCCTGGCATGAGAGCGCTCTCGTTACTGCTGCCCTTTCGCCACGGAGCGTGACCAATCAATCCAGCACGGGCCGATAATGTAGCGAGGAGAGCCGCATCTGCCAAAATTCATCCGGAGTTATTTCCTGAAACGGAGGACGCAGGGTGAAACATACGAGATTCTAATGCGCTGCGAACTCACAGAGAGGGGGGGCGGGGGGGGGGGGTTACTTTCACCCACTTTTCCCACGGGCCGACTGGACAGCCTGAGCGGCCTGCTTGAAGGAATACACAGCGATCAGCCATAACATTACAACCACCTGTCTAATATAGTAGTAGTGTAGATCACCCTCTTGCAGCTCTGATCCATTGAGGTCTGGACTCCACAAGACCTCTGAGGGTCCTGTTGTAAGTTGTGAGGTGGGCGGGGCCTCCATAAACATCAATCAACGAGTCTTGGGTGTCCATGATTCTGTCGCCGGTTCGCTGGTTGTCCTTCCTTGGAGCACTTCTGGCAGGTGGTACTGACACTGCCACTGCATACCAGGGGGAACACCCCACAAGACCTGCCTGATGTTCTGGAGATGTTCTGCACAGTCTTTTATCTAGAACATCACAGTTTGGTTCTTGTCAAAGTGTCTCAGATTCTTAAGCTTGTCCATTTTTCCTTCTTCAGCACCTTCATCACCTTCAAGACCTGACTGTTCACTCGCTGCCTAATGTATCCCACCTTATATAACCCAAGGGGTTCCTCCTTACACTCCTCCCATTAGGGTAGACGCTGTACTTTAACATCAGCTGTGGAGAGAGAGAGCGTCCTGCTACCGTGACGACATTTTAGGACTGTTGAAGTCTTCTTTCCTCATCTTGAGGTTCTGCTTTTGGGCTGAACCTGCTAGGACGGTCTGATCTGACCATGTTGGTCAGTTGCTGTACTTGTAAATGATTTAATGGACGATGGAACAGCAGCTAATTTCTTAACCCCCTTCCCAGATTTCTCTAGAACATTTCCACCCTTCTTTCTGAAGGCCTCAGAGAGCTCTCTGGATCTGACCATGATGGTGATCTTCTTCACCCCTCACTTCAACCATCAAGATCAAACCAGACTAAACGTCTGAGGTTTAAATCAGACTCCAGACTCCTCCAGAACAATCCTCTCCAACCATGATCTGATCATCTGCAGCTGAGTCTGATTCTACACATCTGAAGGAGTAATAAATGTGAGGGGGGGGGTCAAACTTCTTCGCAGAAAAATTAAATTTCTATTAATTCTATATAATTTTATACTGATATAATTCAGTTGTGTGAGTTTAGTTAGATTACCTCCATCTATAAGTGTTGACCACATGAAGATCAGACCTCCAGATCTTGAAATATACTGAAATTTGATCACATACAACTGTCAAACATCAAAGAAGACAAACATGGAACAGATCCTGAATCAGTCTAACTCACATAGACGTGTAAATAAATCTCATATTCCGTAAACCCACCAAGGCTTTATCCCACATCCTTTGGTGTAACACCGCACAGCAGATTGGTAAGCATTACAAAAATTGGCACTCTGTCCCCCTCACACTGGTAATCATGGCTGTCTGGGAGGGTGCTTTTATAGGGGCTGCTGTCACTGTTTTAAAGCCTCTCTTTCTCTTTCTAGCCTCCCTCAATCCCTCCGTCTAGACATGCGGCTGGTCCCCAACCAAACTCTCTGCAGCAATATCCCAGGGAGGAGCCGTTCCCAGGATGAAGAATGAAGACAAATGGAGGGTGTAAAAGAAGCACAACCTTAGCGAGGCTCCCACACTAACATTAGCGCTGTGTGATACCACCTTATTGCGTTCTACGACCCGCCGTACAATCCCCTCCAGTACATCATCTGCTCAGATTTACCCAACGTTTTGTGAGTGGAGATGGTGAAGGATTCTCCTGCAGCTCAGGTGAAAACCACTTTGGGGCATTAAAAACAAAGAGCCGTGATTCGTCCTTTAAATGACTTTTGGAAGACGCACTCTCCAGAGCTGAAGCGCTAGTGAGTGGGTTCTGTTTAATATTCAGTCCTTAGCTCCCAATTTGATGTGATTTACGATATTTCATATGCTAAGAATTAGGGATGCACTGATATGGGAATTGTGGGCTGTGAAAAAGTGTTCTTCAATTTGAGCATGTTCCGAAAACTCAAGGACATTCAATTCAATTCAACTTTATTGTCTTTATACTAATACAGGGTTGTACAGTACAACCAAACACTGAGAGGCGAACATCTCTGGTGTGATAATAGGTAAGGGTGTGGTACAGTAGGGCAAACTATACAAATGTGCAAATGTGTGCTTAAAGCATTGTGATTAATATGCAACCTAATTGACTGTAGTAATAATAATAATAATAAGTAGAAATGAATAAATATGAAGTCCAAAGATTACAGAAAATTCATATGTTCAGGTGTGTATGCTATAGCAGCCCAGTGCTCAGGTAAAGAGAATAGTACATAGCTTCTGTACAGTAGAGTGAAAGTAAACCAAAACCTAATAATGCGTAAAGAGATCCTGATGGGATGAAAAACAACACTGTGAGACATTTGATGTGTTTATTAGGATGAGATGTTCAACACTCAACAATCCCCCTGCATGTACAAGTGACTACCCTCTTCCTTTCACTAGCTGGTTTCACCCCCTTAGAGGCAACCAACCAGACACTTGCTTCAGTAGTGCTGGGCGATCTAACCTGAAACCAGTATAATGATTAATTGATCGTTTTACCTTTATGATTATGATTAATGAACCATTATATAAGCTGCTGAGTTAGCTCTGTGTTTGAGTTCTGATCGACATTGCTTCCATGTCGCAGACTGGACGGGGCGGAGTCACGTGAATGCACACATGCGGTAGTTTGTTTTTAAGTAGACAGAACATGATCACACAGTATTAACAAAAGTAAAAAAAAAATCTAAATAATTGACATGGGCATGATTACATCAATTAGAGCTTCTTAAAGAAGGCTTTAATTGATTTTTGATTCATTGCCCAGCCATATTCTGTAGTTGTTAATTAGGAATTCTGCTAATCCTTGCAGAACTGCTTTAGCTCAGTCACATTTGTAAGGCATGTAGTGTGTAACATAACATTTTAATAGGGTTTAGGTCTCGACCTTTTGGACTAGGACTAGGAACTAGGACAGTGTACATTTTTAACCACTGTGAGATTGACCTGCTTGTGTATGTTGGCTCATTGTCTTGTTGCATGACCCAACTGCTTATCATCTTCAGTTGGAGAATTCTCATATATACAGAGTAGAATTCCTTCAATGCTAGCAAGGCATCCAGTTTCTTGTGCAGCAAAGCCTTCCTTAACACTACCACCACCATGCTTAACAGCAGGTATGAGGTTTTTACTTCAAATGTTAAGGTTTCCCCAGACATAACAGGCTTCACTTTAGATTCAGCTGATCAGCTGATCCTCAATTGTGAATGAGCAATTTGTCGTTGCATCAATGGAAGTCGATGTAAAACGATTGCACTCCAAGTCATTTTGGGCGTTCCTATTGGTCCATTCATCATGAAATTCTGATTCAATATTAAAAAAACACTGCCAGATTCACATGAACAAAAAAATCAAATACCCATATACTCATAATAAGGTATTCTGTCCATAGTGTTCAAGTCCAGTGTGCATGTATGAGTGCATATGAGTTACAAAGGAGGTCAAATAACTCTCACAGCCAA
Source organism: Salminus brasiliensis (assembly GCF_030463535.1). Lineage (NCBI taxonomy): Eukaryota > Metazoa > Chordata > Actinopteri > Characiformes > Bryconidae > Salminus > Salminus brasiliensis. Next base: position 1,845,372 of record NC_132900.1, on the reverse strand, counting down.
AAGGATCCTTTTGGAGGCAGGGGCCCCTTCCTTCTTGCTGGACTTTTTTTTTTTTTTCCAAAAGCCACTTTACAATGGACCGGGGTTCTGGCTCTCCGGGCTTTCTTTTTGTCTAGGTGGAAGGGGGCGGAGTGAAGCGTTGGGCGCTCTCTCTCCCTCATAAGGCTGATGGGCCTCGTTAAGAAATCTTTGTTTACAGGAGGCCATTGAGGCCATTTAGACCGTTCAGACTTCCCACAGTCAGGCATGTCCTTCCATACTGCCCGGCATTCTGTCAAACACGCCACCTTTCACCACTTCCCCGGCTATTTCAACGTCAGTTACAAGAGGCCTGGCTTTCACCGGGCCGCCACCGAATCAGCGCATTTCCCTTCAGCACAAACAAACATAATGGCAAAAGACAGTGCGGAAAGGTTTCCAGTGTTTTGTGTGTGTTAAACTGGGTAAACAGCAGCGACGACAGCAGACTTTCACATTCGCCCGAGTGCTGCTCTCAGCAAACTGGCAAACTGGTGCAAACACTTTATTCCGTGGCTAAATTCTGCTGCTCCGCGGACAACATCCGTGCGACACACTGGAGAGGGTGATTAATGAGCTATTTTATCCAGCTGGAACAAACGCTAACACTTTTCACAGCGTTTCAGCACTCTGGGACATCTCTCTTCTCAGCGCTGCATATTGCACATACTCAGATCAGCCATAACATTAAAACCACTGCCAGCTGAAGTGAATAACACTGGTCATCTGGTTTTAGCGGCTCCTGTCAAAGGGGTGGGTCTACATACTACAGTTCTAAAGGGGGTGTTTTTTTTAGAAGGGGAACGGATCTGAGACACTTTGGCGAGAACCAGAAGTGATGTGATGTTCTAGGCGACTGGGTCGGAACATCTCCAAAACATCAGGCAGGTCCTGTGCGGTGTTCCCGGTATGCAGTGGTCAGTACCAGTACCTACCAAAAGTGCTCCAAGGAAGGGCACAGGGACCACTGATGCGATCCATGAAGGGCCCACCTCACAACTTACAGCCCTTTTTGAAGGCAGCATGGGACACTTACTTGGAAGGTCATGCCATAGGCACATAGGGTATTAGATTAGGTGGTTTTAATGTTATGGCTGCTTTCTGATGTAACACTTCTAGGCCTGTGTGAAATTCTTGGCTGAATTCTTGACTATCTAACTGCAGGTGTTCAGAAGTAACGTAGAGGGCTGACCTCCTGGGTTTGTGATCTACACTCTATTAATTCATTAATATCAGTGTAGTGAAAGTTCAGAGTTAGAACTGATTATAAATGGATTATTTTTTTATTATTAATCTCTGACAGCTAACGTTACCCCAAACGACTGACTCAACATCCGAACGTCACAAAGGATTCCAGCGTTGTGTTTTCTAATTGATTGACATCCAGCCACGTTTGCTGTTAAACAGTAAATCGTGCTCTGACTGGCATATTCATTAGCAGCAAACAGTTGTTTATAATTAACCTGCGTGACAGAGGCCAGATTAGAGCCACTTTATTACCACTGTATTTAGCTAATAAGCCCACAGAGTGCTGGAACGATTAGTGGAATTGCTGTTAAGGAGGCAGGAAAAGAACCTCTTAATTATGACTTTCAAAACACGCAAGTTTGCTACCTTTCAAAGACAGGCCTCATTCCTCAGCAGAGCCACACGGGCAACGTCCAGTGCATTAGCTTCTCATCAGCCGCGTCCAGGTCAAGCTCTATCTGAACTTCACTTAAAGGGGTAATGTAAATTTATGCATAATTAAACTGGTAAGATGTAAACAAAGTCATGGAGAGTTCTAAAATTACTGTCAGAGCTGGAGATTCATAAAAAGTTCCTCACAGAAAGTTCTTCACCTAATGGTGATGAAGACGCTGCCTGATGCCTGAGACACGGTTCTACCAGAGTTCTGAGAAGAGTTGGGCTCTAGAACCTGCTTTTAAAACCAGATCATTAAAATGGTGGAGGGATACATGCTGCAGGGTGTAGTGCAGCTACAGAAAGTAGTCCCTAAAGAAAACTGCATTAGTTGAGATTCTCTATTCACTGTTTTACCACCACCATCATCATCATCATCATCATCATCATCATCATTCCATATAAAACTCAGAAGACTCGTGTTGTAGCTTCACTGGTGGGTTTGGATATTTGGTAATAAATGATGGGCTGTATCTGTGTTAAATGTAAAGTGTTAAATACACTGGCAACATATTAAGATATTAAAATTCATATGAACATAAATGTATGATAAAGATATAGAGTAATACTATAGTCATTTCTGCAGCATTTGTATTAGAAATCTTTGCTATACACAATTACAATAGTGTACTACAATACTGTACTGTTACATTATATATATATACTATAGATTATTATAGTAATATAGAAGAATATATATATATATATATATATATATATATATATAGAGAGAGAGAGAGAGAGAGAGAGAGAGATATATAGGTATTCCTGCAGTATAAGATTATTAACATTAGGGATGCACCGATTCCACTTTTTCCTTTTCGATACCGATACCAGATTTTCAAGAATGTGCCGATACAGAGTACCGATACCGATACCGATACCAACTCAGTCTTAAATACTCGATAGACGGCTATAAATCCTGATACTCCTTAAAAAGAACAGCATGTACTGGTTGAGTAAACTTCAGTGTGTGGCTTTAAAACAAGCTGCTTAAACTCTTAAACTTTTGGTTTTAGAACCAAAAAAACACCAAAAGTTAAGTAAAAGTCTTTAATGGTGTTTAATGGTAATAACTATTTATGACTGGCGGTTTACTGGTTGTTTAAACATTTGCTTTCATAAAGTATGCAAACTAAAAACAAAACAAAGTATCAGCGTCAGTAAGCTTTATGGTATCAGTGCTCTCTTTTGCTGATACCGATACTGTGTGTGATACAGTCTCGGTATCACTGCAGCTCTAATTAACATGAGGCACATTTTTGCTCCCTATACCAGGTTATGAATTTTGCGAGCTGTGGCCCTCCTGCTCATTACAACTGAACATAAATAAATAACCATTCCCAGCCACGCCGCGAAATATCCTGACGGGGACGGCAGGTTCCTCCCCGTTCAGCCAGGCCAGGACTGTACTCCGCATTCAATATTCCTTCTGTCCGATAAGCTCCATCCTTTCTCGAGTTTCACTTCAGAAGACATTAATTAAAATTCCAATTAATTTTTCAATTATAATTATCTCACGTCTCATATTCGCTGGACCACAGTCTGATGTTTATTTGTTTGTTCGTTTTTTTTTCTTTTTTTTTTTTTTTCTTTCCAGGAAGTCGAACGGACGTTGGCGCGCTTGTTTCAATCAAACACCCTCCAGCTTTGTGCCCAAGGTAAACAGGATGATAAGCGCTATCATCAGAGAAGGTGACAGACCTGCGGAGGCCACATGTTTCCATGCATATGAAATGGCAGCAGTTCCGCAGACCAGTCTCGGCCTGTTTGCTCATAAACAAACAAGCAAAAATGAAAAAAAAGAGGTCATACAAACAAACTGCTACGATCTGATTCATTAAAGTGAACACTTTCCTCCACGGATGAACCATTTCCATTAAATCCTGCATGTCTCAGAGTGAGAGCTGAGCTCAGTCAGGGGGGATCAGTGTGAAACTGAGCTTCACTGTAGAGAAACTGACCCACTCTGATCTCTGTACAGTGGAGGTGAATGGAAGCAGGTGTTGGTCGCCATGACTACAACACAGATACAGCCCATAATTTATCTCCTATCCAAACCCACCAGTGAAGCTACAACACGAGTCTTCTGAGTTTTATATGGAATGATGAAGATGATGATGATGATGATGAAGGTAAAACAGTGAATAGAGAATCTCTCTAATCCAGTTTTCTTTAGGGACTACTTTCTGTAGCCGCACTACACCCTGCAGCATGTATCCCTCCACCATTTTAATGATCTGATTTTAAAAGCAGGTTCTAGAGCCGAACTCTTCTCAGAACTCTGGTAGAACCGTGTCTCAGGCATCAGGCAGCGTCTTCATCACCATTAGGTGAAGAACGTGTGTCTGATATTCAACAAGTTTCTCTAGAAGCCTTTCACACCATGAAAGGTCATGAATTACTGTGTTGACAAAAGTATTGGGACACCTGCTCATTCTTCTGAAATCAAGGGTATTAAACAGAGTTGATCCTGCTTCTGTTGGAGTAACTTTCTCTACTGTCCAGAGAAGAAGACTTTCTACTAGATTTTGGAGGAGGAGCATTGCTGTGAGGATTTGACTGCATTCAGTGATAAAAGCATTGGTGAGATCAGGATGTTGGATGGATGATCACCACCCCACCTCCATCATCCCCAACCTAAAAGTACTGGATGGAGCTCCACCACCATCACTCCAGAGAACACAGTTCTTCCACTGCTCCACAGCTCCTCAATGCTGGGGGGCTTTATACCCCTCTAGCCCACGCCTGACATTATTAGGCAGCATGGAGCCAATAGGTTCATGATGCTGATCTGCTCCTGCAGAGAGTCCTATTCTATTGGCAGTACTTCTTCTCTACAGGGACTAGACAAGCTCAGCAATGGGTGCAGCTTAAAGCAGCTGAATGCATTCATTAGAAGCGGTGACCACAAACATTTGGACATGTAGGAGTTGATGGATATTATCCCCCACTGTTTAGCCCACCCATGGCGTGAAGGGTCAGAGAAACGAAAATGCCAACAGCAGCATGAAAAATTCATGTTCTGTTCATTGGGCTATATTCAGTTGATTGGTAAGTGAATATGGCTGACTGGTTCCATTAAGCTAATCCTATAGTGTATGCTCACGCTGAGGGCTGTTCTTGCTAAATTTAGACACAGGGCAGGAAGTTCCCATTAGAAACTCCAGCAGGACGGTTAGTACCCAAGTCTGTGCGGTCTACTTTCCATTAGAGGCGCCACAATACTCTTACTCTTCTGATGCCAATCCTGAAACCTTGGGTGGTGACTGATACTGATACAGCATGCTTTAAAATTTTAATATTTAATATACCATATTAATATACCATCCTCAAATTACCCAATGGCCAAGCCTAAAAGGCTCCCTAATATTTAATGTACTATATTAATGACTTGCATAGCATAGTGCACTACATAGGGAATAGGGCGCTATTCAAGATAAAGCCAATAACCCAAATATACCGCTCCACCCCTTATTATACAATTATAGCATAGATCACTAAAAGGCTCCCTAATATTTAATATACTATATTAATATACCACACTCAGTCTAATCAAAAGGCCAACCTAAAAGCCACCTAGCTTTTACACCCTAATAGTGTGCAAAATGGTAAATAGGGAGTTGTGCCACCCATGGCTCAATACAGTTGAGCATTCTATTAGACATACAATGTAAAGCATAGTGCACTACATAGGGAGTAGGGAGCCATTTGAGATTTAGCCAATCACCCAAACACACCGCTCCACCCCTTATTATACAATGTGACATTATCATATGGTCACTAAGGTCATGTGACCTTGATTACTTTATGTTTTGACATGACAGACAGTGGAGCAGGCAAGCAGGCCTCACTATATAACCATTAATTTAATATATATATATATATATACATACAAACATTAAACGACGTTTGCTAATAGTTTTCATAATGCTTTGCTGGTGTGTTTCGTCTTTCCAGCTCATTCGTAATATTGTGCTACATGTCAGGTAGACAGTGATTCGGTCCAGCTAAAGTGAAGAGAACCCTCAAAGGAACATCCATCAGCTGATCATCAGAGAACTGTGAATTGCTGCCTCCTCTGAAAGCAAGGGCTGAGGTCACTTTACTGGTGAAGGTATCCTGGAGTCTGTATTGTGGATATTTTTAGTGAAACACATGATAAAATGAGGGAAAAGCACGTGGGAAAGAAGCTGATCAGTATTCACACCAGTGCGGCTGTGTGGAGCTACAAAGTGGCCAAAGAAGACCCTCTCTCAAGAGCAGCTCTTAAAATAATCCCATGTTTAAAATGATTAGAAAAGCTTAGCAGCCACCTTTCAGAAAGGTGAAGACCTGCTCCTGAAGACACACTTGATAAACTGCAGTCTACAGCAGGGCAGAGCTACAACACAGAGACCGGCTTTGGATACCAGCTGTACCACAGGCAGGCAGTGTTCAGAAATGACAGGGGTATGAGTATGGGTATGAGTATGGGTATGGGTATGAGTATGGGTATGTATATGGATAGGTATGAGTGTGAGTATGGATGGGTATGGGTATACATGCCTGTAAATGGGCATTTATGGTTATAGAGTGTATGGATGTAAAGGTATGTATGGGATGGGGATGATATAGATAGGTATGGGTATGGATGGCTATAAAGAGGTATGAGTATGTATGGGAATGGGTATGTATGGATATAGATAGGTATGGGTATGGATGTAGAAAGGCTGCATGGCTGTAAATGGGTGTGAGTATGTGTGTGTATGGATAGCATGGGTAAGAATGTGTATGGGCATTTATGGGTATAGACTGTATGGACGTAAAGGTATGTATGGGGATGGGTATGGATGGGTAGAGGTGAGGCTGACTATAGATAGGTATTGGTATGGCTATAGTTAGGTATGGGTATGGCTTTAGATAGGCATAGGTATTGCTGTAGATAGGTATGGGTATGGCTTTAGATAGGCATAGGTATTGCTGTAGATAGGTATGGGTATGGCTATTGATAGGTATGGGTATGCATGGCTGTAAATGGGTATGAGTATGGGTATGAGGATTGTATGGATAAGAATGTGTATGGGTATTTATGGGTATAGATTGTACGGATGTAAAGGTATGTATGGGGATGGGCATAGATTGGTATAGGCATGAAGGGGTATGTGTATGGATGGGTACTGGTATAAATGGGTATTGGTATTGGTATAGATGGGCATGAACAGTATGTTCGGGTATAGATATAGATGGGTATGAATTTGTATGTGTATGGACAGTATGGGTAAGAATGCGCATGGGCATTTATGGGTATAGACTGTATGAACAAAAGGTATGTATGGGGAAGGGGATGGATATAGATAGGTATGGGTATGGATATAGATAAGTATTTGTATGAATAGCATGGGTAAGAATGTGTATGGGAAGTATAGACTGTATAGATGTAAAGGTATGTATGGGGATGGGCATAGATTGGTATAGGCATAAAGAGGTATGTGTATGGATGGGTATTAGTATAAATGGGTATGGGTGTGATGGTATAGATGGGCATGAACAGTAGGGAGAGTACAGATGGGTATGAGTAAGTATGGTGTATAGATGGGGTTGACAGGGTATGAAGAGTGATGAGCAGTGAAGAAGAAGCGAGGATCTATCCAGGCAGGCAGACAGACAGACAGACAGACAGACAGACAGACAGCAGAGACTGGTTAGCACAGGAACAAGCTGCAACTCGTATGTACCTGTCAGTTAAAACCCCAGGACAAACCCCTTACACTATACACCCCCTGAGATATTCTTAAAAAACAGACGTCTGGCGTGACTGCATGGCTTCCCAACACACTTCCAAGACACTGGAGCCCACCTGTTTAAGCAAAGCTTGTGTTTGCCATCCTCTAGCCCCTTATCAGGGGTCAGTTTCCAATACTATTGGGTGGGGGACCCACTCTCAACCTAGTACACTTGTTCCAGCATCATACTCAATAATATCTAGACAGTGGTGGTCCATTAGTGGTCCCTTTCCTATAAAAGTCTTTAGTAAGGTTGAAGATCAAATCCTGGTGAGGCCATTGGTGAGTTATTGATAAAACCAAGCGTCATCAGTATTGGCTGATATATCGGTCAGGTCTGAGCTACCAAATAGACCACCAAGCTAACCATATCAGGTCAGTGGTGGTCCCATGACAGTCCAGAGGTATGCTCTTATTTACATACACTTGTGTCCACAAACATTTGGGTATATACTTTAATAAGTTGCGCCCATTGCTGACACAGATGTGCAAATGCACACACACAGACACAGCTTGTCTAATGCCTGTAGAGAAGTACTGCCAATAGAATAGGACTATCTCTCTGGAGCTGATAAACAGCATGAACCTATTGGCGCCATGCTGCCTTATGCCAGGCGTGGGCTATAAAGGGGTATCAAGCCCCCCAGCACTGTGTTCTCTGGAATGATGGTGGCACTCCATCCAATACTTCAGGGATGAGTTGGGGAGTTGAGGATGATGGAGGTGGGGTGGTGTTCATCCAACATCCAACATGACCTCATTAACGCTCTTGTCACTGGATCCAATCAAATGAGGATTATGGGTATGGGTAGACTGAGATGGGTATGGTAACAGTGGATACCGGAACAGAGCTCATTTACATATATCATCTAGTGCAGTGTATAATTAAAATAGCTTAGTTATAAATACCAAATACGTTCAGACTAATGAGGCCGCTCTGTGGTGCGACACCGAGAAGGTCCAAGTCAGCCTGGGACTCCACAAAGAGCCGCTGAACACTGACTCAGAGCTGCAAATAAACAGAGATGGAGAGGCTGACAGGACGGGGATGACCTGCTTTCGTTGTGCCACTCTGGATTATTTTTTACTTGTTCGGTAAAAACTTTCCACCTTCTCACCGCTGAGAGCTGAGAAGAGACGAGGGGGGGGGGCACCTCTGACTCTTCCACCCAGCTTTAACCGGGGCCGGGACAGGCGGTGATGTGGCTGGAGGTGGCGTGTAGCTCAGCGATCAGCATGCAACTGTGCTGTGTGGACTAGTGGATAAAATAGTGGATAAAAACGTTTTCGGTCGAAATTCGGTCAAAAAAATCCACATTTTCTCTTTCATCTTAATTAATATTCTTTATTTTTCATAATAAAAGAGCTGAATGTAGTTTATAAGCACGGCTTTAGAACGTAGAGTCGATATATGTAAAGAAAGCTGCAGAAACAGCCCATTTCATATTTACTTTAGCCTAATTGCAGTTTAGCCTGCAGCAGTTTAGCTCCGCCCATTCAAGCTGAAATATAGATAATTTGAGTTTGATATAGGGTGCAATATCGTACACCCTGTGTGAGGCGTGTTGCGATGCTCGTTGCTTTCGTACACCCCGCCAACGGTCTATTTCCACGCCCTCGGCCTGCGTCGTTTAATCAGCAGCACCGCTGATTATATATATTTACGCTGGGTTAGGCGTGGTGGTCTCGAAATGAGGGGTGTTCAGGTCAAAAAAAGAATAATAATAATAATAATAATTTGTTTTTGTGATGTCACGAAAACAACTAATTTACATATATACATATATCCTGACCACTTACGCTACAGCATTCTAGCTCTGCCCATTCACACTGATGTTATAAGGAGTGTTTCAACCAGGACTGCTTTCTGAATGAGATAATGAAATACAGGCCAGCCAATTATAACAAGGCTTATTTGCATATGAGTCTTAAAGGGGCAGTAACAAAAAAACAGCCTGTTAAATTGTACGAAATAAAAATGGTTAGAAAAGCGGCCCTCAGTGGAAAACTGTATGTGCCAGGACTGTTTTCTGAATGAGATACAATGAAAGCCAGCCAATCATAACAGAGCTCATTTACATATAAGTCTTAAAGGGGCAGTTTTAAACTAAAAAACAGTTCAATTTTAGAAAGATAGAAAAGCTTCGAGAAAAACAATAAAATGAACAATAAAATAGGCTAAGGGCCCTTTACGTAACCTCTAATAGACCTAATTAGACTTGAAGGAGCAGTGGTGTTCAGTGGTTAGAGCTCCGGGCTGTTGATCACAGGGTTGTGGGTTCGATACCCGGGCTCGGCAAGCTGCCACTGTTGGGCCCTTGAGCAAGGCCCTTCACCCTCTCTGCTCCCCGGGTGCTGGAGTTGGCTGCCCACCGCTCTGGCTGTGTGTGTGCTCACTGCCCCTAGTTTACTAGTGTGTGTGTGTGTGTGTGTGTGTGTGTGTTCACTACCACAGATGGGTGAGATGCAGAGGACAGTGACAGATACGTTTCACTGAGGCATCACTGGAGCTCTGAGGGGTGCTGTTAGCTGAGCTGGAGTGTCAGGAGACGCGTTTACTTATTGCACCGAAAGCGGCGGCGCTAATGTCCTCACTGTCGGAGCTTTCTCCTCGCCGCGCTGAAACTGATCCTGAGAACGGATCATTTCTCAGTCCATTACGGCTCTGAAACTCAGCTAATTGCTGTCAGGGTTAGACTAACACTGTACTTCTGCAGGCGCTCCGAGCCTCTGTTGATTCTGCAGCGTCAATGAAAAACACGACCCCTGCGCCTGAGCTGGACCTCTCCATACAGACCCTGTGAAGATGCCCCCTTATTAGCGTCAGGGTCTTACCTTGTGCTTGCAGTTTTCATCTCGCCGAGGAAGATCAGCCAAGTCATGTTCTGGTGTCTGAAATGAGATTCTTTCTTTATGCACTGGAGCTAAGAGGCTAATGCAGCTGATAAGCAGTGGAAGATCCTAGCAATTAGCATGATGCTAAAGATCTGCTGAGGTTTGGTGTTTGAACTTGTGGCTCTGGACAGTAGCAAGCACTACTGTTTCTTCTAAAATCAAGGGTTTGTTGGAGTAACTGTCTCTACTGTCCAGAGAAGAAGGCTTTCTACTAGATTTTGGAGGAGGAGCATTGCTGTAAGGATTTGATTGCATTTAGCAACAAGAACAGTTTTAGTGAGGTCAGGATGTTAGATGATTGGTCACCACCCCACCTCATCATCCCAACTGCCCTCAACTCACCCCATAAAAAGTACTGGATGGAGCTCCACCACCATCATTCCAGAGAACACAGTTCTTCCACTGCTCCACAGCTCCTCAATGCTGGGGGGCTTTATACCCCTCTAGCCCACGCCTGGCATCATGTTGATCTGCTCCAGAGAGTCCTATTCTATTGGCAGCTTAGCTACTGTAACTGTTTCTTTACTAAATTGAAGGTTCTGAGACTTTTATATACTTTTATATATTGTGGTTTGTTTTTTTAGAATTATCTACAAATCTACAAATCAATACCTTAATTATAATGAACAAATTAATAAGATTAATCAATAATCTGAATGTTTTTGCATTTTAAAACAACATACAGGGGTATAAAAAGTAAGGCCATTTTATCAGAAACACCCACCGTACCACAGAAGCTGCACTATATACAGCACAGTTATTATAGCATCTCTTCATGCAGAGCCCACCAGCCCACCCCCACCCCCACCCCTCTACCCCATTCATCACTGAAATGGGACCAGCACAGGACCACCACTGCCCAGATATTGTTTGGGTCTCAGCAGCAACACAGCAGCGACAACATGCCCCTGTATTGCCCGGGACACTAGCCCGTGAGTGTTCCTGCACGTTGTGTACACTTAGTGTCCACTTTATCAGAAACCCCTCCCCTTCAGTTAGAGCCTGTTAATCATCTGTTGAAGCACCAGTTCGATCGACCGAGACAGGAGCGAAAGTGCCCTCTGACCAATATCCCGTCATTAATGTAAAGTAAATGAGTGACTTATATAATCTTATATAATCAAAGATTATAAAAATTCGAAGGGGCTGTTGATCATAGGGTTGTGGGTTCGATACCCAGGCTCAGCAAGCTGCCACTGTTGGGCCCTTGAGCAAGACCCTTCACCCTCTCTGCTCCCCGGGCGATGGAGTTGGCTGCCCACCACTGTGTGTATGTGTGTGTGTGTGTGTGTGTGTGTGTATGTGTGTGTTACCACAAATGGGTCAGAGGACACATTTCCCTGCACAGTGACAGATACCTGCACCTTTACATGGGAGAGATGCTGAAGGAACCGCCCACTGGCCTCCATTATAAGCAGGGTTCGAGTCAGCAGGTCCTCTCAGACCCGTGACACACACTGCGGGCGATCAACCACACGACACAAATGAGGCGGATAGACACGAGGACGCAGATCAGGTCTCAGCACAGCGCTTTAGGGCTGGATGTGAGAGCTGACAGTTCATCTGTCTAATTTAATGCACTGTATCAACTCTCCTTCCACACATCAATCAACACATTGTCAAGCCATGATTGCTAAATTATCAGCCTGTCAATCACGATTCACTTCATTTTTATTAACTCCTTAAACCCTGTACATTTACCCACACTTCAGTTCTTCACCCTCATAACTGCAGGTCTATCCGGATTAACGTTCAGGGACCCCATAATAGAACCCTGTGGGACTCCACCAGAAAACGCTTAACTCTAACCAAATGATTGAGCGCAGTTTCTGCATTATGATTAATAACAGGCTAATAAATCTGTTAGGGTTTCAGGTGAAGTCAGCTGTGAGGACTGGGATGGTCACTTTCTGCTCAAGTGCAAAAGTTTGGGCACCCTTGTTGATGTTGTAAGTGTAAATAAACAAATTCTCTACAGGAAATAACTTAAATATCATATTTTTCTGAACATTTTGGACTCAATTTCTAAATCTATTCATTTATTAAATGTTTATATGATTTGTTTACATATTTATTACTGGTTTCATTATTTATGAAGAGTCCTAGCTGGTGGGAATAAATGTTTATACCGTAAAAAATATATATATCTCGTGTAATCTCGTCTCTCGAAAACTTTATATGAGAAAGAAAAATCTTCTTAACTTTCAATGGAAGTCAAAAAATATTTTATTCCAGGCTATTTTGGAGCATTAATATTGGTCCATTCATTGTGAAATTCTGATACAGTAGAAAGAACAAGTCTACAGAGACAAAAGTCTCACAGCATTTGTACAATACTAAATAAAATTAAAGCCACATGTAGACCACGGATAGCCCCTGTAGATCACGTGACTTAAAATTTACACTGACAAAAAACAATAATATTTGTAAATTTATATTTAATTATATTGTATTTAATTTGTTTCCCCCTCTTTCTTTCTTTTTGTAAGTTTGGAACCCAAGAAAAGTCTTAAATATTTGACCCACAAAAATAAATAGGGTCCTATCTTCCACCGAGCCAACAGTCTATTTCCACGTTGTTTGTGGATATCTCTACGCTGATGGGCGTGGTGGTCTCGAAATAAGGGGTGTTCAGGTCAGTTTCTGGAGTATTGCTGCATATCTTGGCAACAGAAAACACGCATTCGTCAACAGTCAGACGTTCGTTGCTATCTTGGCAGTGAATTGTCAACACAGGCGCGTGCAGCAGCCCGACGCTCGTACACCCCCCCCACGCTTTACACCACTGAAACAGCAACCCGCCAAGGTCAGTCTGACCGCACCTGGCTCTTAAAGGGATGGCGAGCGACACACTGATTGGTTTATTACTGCACATTACGCCCAAAACAAACACCCCCATGATTAATTACGAGACATTACAGTATATGATTTTTGAGCGTTTCGAGCAGAGCAAGGCGAACTTTTCCCGTCGTTACCATAGCAAAGACACACCCCCTAAATTAAGCTTTGCGGTTGGCGGTTTGCCAAAAGATCGCTAAAATAGGGCCCAGAGTCTCTTAAATGTGCAGGAAAATGCCATATTTACCTGTTCAAAAGGATCTGTTCACTTATTTACAACAAACAACAATAATCAATTATTTTAATGTTTGTTTTATTAATAACTGCCAGATTTTATGTCATAAGGTGATTTCATGCAAAAAAAAAAGTTGTTTTTTTTTATTTGATTTGGTTGGAGAGAATATCTGACTAAACTAGGAAGTTTGCGTTGGGTGAACTGTGAACAGCTGTGTAATAATTTCATAAGCCTTATTGTTTATTAAAATGAGCAGAATGGCGTCGCGGTAAAACCTTATGTGTGATTTACACTTAACCTCGTCCTCCCCCTCATTTAACCCGGGTGCTCAGACGGGACTGTATGGCAGTTTACGGAGACTCACTGCTGTTTACAGTTACTGCTTCGCAGGGAATCAGCTTGGGGAGAATCTGACTTGCGAGCTGAACCTCGCGGAGGAGCCATTATCGCCCCAACGGGAGAACTTTAATTTTAACTGTAATTAATTACTAAGAAAATGAGAAACAAAAGGCGAGCAGGAGAGACGTATCACACACGCCGGATTTGGCCCCGGGCTCGTTTTACTGACTCCAGAAAGAACTCATGAAAAGAGCTGGAAAGAGTAATCTTGTGGGAACGGTAGATAATTGCGTTTTAGCCAAATGAGAGGCAGGAGAGTGCCGTATTTCTCTGAATGCACCGCTGAGAACCCTGCAAAACACACTCGGAGGATTTTCCCACACGGCCTCCGCGCTCAACTTTCCTTTTCTATATTTCAACAAACCCATGAGATATGAAGTCCTCTTGGCTTAAAATCGGGGCTTTCTGGATGTTTGCCAAAGCTTTTTCTAATACGATGCTGACGTACTTTACAATCTACCAAAAGAAACCAAATTTCATATATATATATATATATATACACACACACACACATACATAATATAATATAATTCTATATAAGTTAAATAATGCATTTTCTCATTCATATACTAAATTTACATATACACCATATGGACAAAAGTATGAGGACACCTACACATTACACCTAGAATTACTCTGGAGCTGGTCCCCCTTTACTCTAAGCTCTACCAGCAGCAGCAGGTCTGGAGCTCTGCTGCAGTTACTGAGTCAGTTGGAGGCTTTTCTGCACTCTGCTCTGAGCTCAGCACTCGGCCCTGACCCCGCTCTGTAACTTTACGTGGTCTGACAGACACTCTGTGGCTGAGCTGCTCTCTGTGAGCTGTTCCTCCTAAACTCTTCCACTGTTCAATAATAACACCACTCACAGCTGATGGAGGAAGATCTAGGAGGGAGGAGATTTCACCAGCTGACTTGTTGTTGTTGGTGCAGCGGTGTCTCCTATTACATACAGAACCACGCTGGAGTTCAGTGAGCTCTTCAGAACCTCCCGTTCTTTCACTGCAGGGCTAGGGGCTTGATTTAATACACATGTGGCTGAATAAGACACCTGAATTCAGTGATTAAGAGAGGTGTCCCAATACTTTTGTCCATATAGTGTATCTATCTGACGATTCAGCCTGCTGCGGTTGAGCCACGCCCACTCACGCCTGGGCTGCTTTGCGAATGAAACATAAAGCAAATCGCCAAATCAGAGCAGAGCTCATTTACATAAATCATTCTTAAAGGCACAGTAACAAAAACAGCCTGTGAGCTTCACTGCATTAGCATAACACCGACTCAGCTAATAGCACCCCTCTGACCAGACAGTGACCCTTACAGTGATGCATCAGTAAAAAGAGCAATCTAAGTCAATCTGAGCCATAACATTAAAACCACCTGCCCAATATAGTGTAGACCCCCTCGAGGCACGGACTGCGACGTTAGCAACTGCCCCTTTAAAGGCCGGTAAGTTGTGAGGTGGGGCCTCCATGAGCATCAATGAGCCTTGAGAGCCCATGACCCAAGGCTGCCCTTCCTTGGAGGTACTGACCGACCACTGCATACCACTGCAGACCAGCCTCTAGATGTCAGTGGTTTTAATGTTATGGCTGTATGGTGAAAATGTCGAGTCTTACTGATTGGTCCTGCCTAATAAAGCCTCTCTGTTGGCCGGTTGGCTGGTCAGGAACTCTCCTGTACGCTCAGGCCCGTGCCAGTTTTCTCACTGCGACACGGCAGCGGGCCGGCCGAGCGCCAGCGCCCGCCGCTCCCTCCAAATCTCACGGCACCGGCACCAGCCCGGACGCTCTCCCGCTCACTGCCAGCAATAACAGCAGGCCCAAAACCCTCCCACAACAAGACTGCGCTCGAGCTGGGAGCCGTCGGCAGCGGCTCAAGTGGAAGAAAGCTGCCTGTGTGAGAGCGCTGTCAGAGTTCAGCCGCTGTTAAGCGCTTTATTTTCTGTACCGGCTCTCGGATAAAGAGCAGAACGTCTCTCTTTCTCTGTTCGGGCCGAATGAATGCGGAATATTCCACCATGCAGAGCGCTGATTCTCTACCGTGTGGAAAAGTGCAGACCGGGGCATTTCCGAGCGAGCTCATGCAGCGGCGCATCAATTATAAGTCTAGGTGCATGTGACCACTGGTGACCTTTGGGTTCTAAACTGGACTCTTTGCTTTTCATTGCCTCCAACGTACCACCAATTTCAAAGGGCTCGCATATATATACACAGCACACACACACACACACACACACAGTTTCTGCAGTCTATAGTGCACTGGCTCGATGGTAACAGCTTTAAATGGCTCATATCTTGCAGTGGAAGGACTGTGTTCTCTGGAATGATGGTGGTGGTGGAGCTCCATCCAGTACTTTTGGGATGAGTTGGGGATGATGATGAGGTGGGGTGGTGGTAATCATCATCCAACATCCTGACCTCATGACCTAATGCTCCATCCTCCAAATTCTAGTAGAAAGCCTTCTTCCCTGGACAGTAGAAACTCCAGCTACTCTTTTTTCTTAATATCCTTGATTTCGGGGAAAAAGAAACAATAAATAAGTAGGTGTCCCAATACTTTTGTCCATTTATTGATAAGTGAAGTCGTGAAAAGTAAAGGTTTACCCATATATAGCTGTGTGATTAACAATGTTTACTAGCCCGTTTTCTATGATATGAGCTCTTTATGGAGATGATGTGTTCAAAGCAATCAAACCAGGCTGCATTTGTAGGTGTACAGTAAATATTACAGGGCTGAGCGGTATATGTGTACTGTAAACATAGCTGGTGCTGCTAATGAGGCCTTTTAACCTAATATATGTCAAGATCCAGCATGTATTCACGCTCAGAGTGACCTCTAAATGCTCTGTTAACAGAAAATCGCAGATTCCAGTGATTAACTGTTATATAAGAGTGTGATAGCACGACAGATAGCATTGATTAGAGGCAGAATAGCCACCCTTAAGGGGAGCTACATGGTGTAGGAACTGAGGCACAATCACATGCATATCTGAGCGGCGATGGACCCATCATTTCAAAGATTGATCAATTCGGATATTAATCTTCCATGTAAATGTGCCCAAACGTCGTCTAATGGTTGATGACATCACCATGCACCAGTGGGCGGGGCATTAACCAAAATAACATTAACCAGCCAATCTGTAGCTCATAATGGTAAATATCTAGAGACGTTTTTTGAGTGATAATATTTCAAACATCGGCTCAAATTTTGATTTTGAAATTAAAAATTTGCATTAAAGCCTAAAAATGAGCAAACGGAGGAGTTCAAAGCGTAACAACTGGAGACATGAAGGGCAGACGTCTAGCGTTGGCTTTGAGAGCACTTCCTGTAGGGTTTTTTAAGAGCACTCAGCCCACTGGGTGAGACGCAATACTTCAACTACTGTACATCCTAAGAAGCTGAGCGCTGAGCGATAAGCTGAGTAAGCTTTATATTTCATTTGGCAAACAGACAAAAGTGCATAAAAGCAAGGACAGGCTCCACAGCTGAGTAGTTATAGATGAAGGACCCGAGAACAGCAATGAGTGATCATCTCCTGCGCGAAGGACCATTACACATACAAAAAAAAAACTGGTGGGATAAAATTTACGCTCGTGCTCAGACAAGCCAAGTGACTAAACCTCCAAACATGACCTTCAGTAAAATTTTACAAGCTCCAGGACTTTTAGGACTTGCTGGATCAGCTGGAAAGGCCTAAAACCTGAATTATAACAAGGTATGAGTCATGAATTGTGAAAACATAACTGTGAATGCTGGGCGACATTTTTTAATAGGGAAGCTCAGATATCAGCAGATGCCGATAATATCCAAAATGTCAATGTAGAATTTGGTACAGAATCAATTCTTTGCATTATTACACAATAAAATGAGATTCTGTGGAGGAACCTCTTATGGTGCTTTGAGGAACCTTCAAGGAACCTCCACAGTTTCAAATGATAGAACCTACAAAGGTTCTGTCATTTGATGTATCTAAGGTTTGATGTATCTAAACCCTCTGGGCTCACTGACGTTTCACACTCTCTGGGCTCTGGGTCAGAACCTTAAGACAGGGCAATGGAGAACCTCTCCTAAACCTCTTCTACCCACACCAATTCATACCCATCCCCGTCCACACAATACCCATATATACCCACCCATCCCCATACATACCCTTTCATACGCTGACTGACTATCCATATCTATACACATACACATACCCATTCATACCTATTTATAGCCACACCCACCCACCCATACCTATCCATATCCACCCATACCTATCCATACCCATCTATATTAATACCCACCCATACCTATCCATATCCATCCATACCTATCCATACCCATCTATATTAATACCCACCCATACCTATCCATATCCACCCATACCTATCCATACCCATCTATATTAATACCCACCCATACCTATCCATATCCATCTATATTCATACCCACCCATACCTATCCATACCCACCCATACCTATCCATACCCATCTATATTAATACCCACCCATACCTATCCATATCCATCTATATTCATACCCACCCATACCTATCCATATCCACCCATACCTATCCATACCCATACCCATCTATAATCATACCATCCATCTATATTCATACCCACCCATACCTATCCATGTCCATCTATATTCATACCCACCCATACCTATCCATATCCATCTATATTCATACCCACCCATACCTATCCATATCCACCCATACCTATCCATACCCATACCCATCAATAATCATACCATCCATCTATAATCATACCCACCCATACCTATCCATATCCATCTATATTCATACCCACCCATACCTAGCCATATCCACCCATACCTATCCATGTCCACCCATATCTATCCATGTCCATACATATACCTATCCACACCTGTCCATACCCTCTATTTCCATATCCACCCATACCATCTGTTTCCTTACCCATACCTATCAATACCCATCAATATCAATACCCACCAATAGGTCCATATCCATATCTACCCATATCCATACATTTCCATACCTATCTATATCCATATCCATACATTTTCATACCCATCTATATCCATATTCATACCTATCCATATCCATACCTATCCATATCCATCTATATTCATACCCATCCATACCTATCCACACCTTTCCATATCCTCTATTTCCATATCCACCCATACCATCTGTTTCCTTACCCATACCTATCAATACCCATCAATATCAATACCCACCAATAGGTCCATATCCATATCTACCCATATCCATTACTATACCTATCCATACCATTCCATGCCCATATGTATATCTATCCATATCCATACCCATGCCTATCCTCATCCATAAGCCATCTCTGTTCTCTCCAACCCCCAGTCGCTGTTCTGTCTGAGCACAGAGGTCTGCTGTATGCTAGTCTTGGTTAATTGCTGGGTATTATCTTATCTGGCCCTGGGTGCTGTCCATCGCTCTGCTGGCTGCTCTCTAACACACACAGCTGTACTGAAGCTCATAGCTGATTGTTAGCTGTTAAATATTTGGTCCTTGATGCAGTAAAAGAACAACACAGAAGTGTGTGTGTGTGTGTGTGTGTGTGATGAGACTTTCGCTGCGCTCTCCATTCATCTTCCTGAGTGACAGCTCACAAGCCTGCGTGCATGTTAATACGACACGAGGCTGCTTGATTTTATTGGATTATTGAGGATAATGACTGAGAGAGGAGTAACAACCACAGCATCAATACAGGCTGTGGGCTCTGTTTGTGTGTGTGTGTGTGTGTGTGCGTGTGTGTGTGTGTGTGTGTGTGTGTGAGTGTGTGTGTGTAAGATGTCACCTTCACACAAGCCATTGGCACTAGACCTGCGCAATATGGACAAAATACTCTCATTACAGTTATACACTATATTGACAAAAGTATTGGGACGCCTGCTCATTCACTGTTTCTTCTGAAGTCAAAGCTATTAAAAACAGTTTCTCCTGCTTTTGTTGGAGTACCTGTCTCTACAGTCCAGAGAAGAAGAAGGCTTTCTACTATAATTGAGAGGAAAACTGCTGTGAGGATTTGATTGAATTCAGCAGTCAGGATGTTGGATGGATGATCACCACTCCACCTCACCCCAAAAGTACTGGATGGAGCTCCACCATCATCATTCCAGAGAACACAGCTCTTCCACTGCTCCACGGCTCCTCAATGCTGGGGGGCTTTATACCCCTCCTCTAGCCCACACCTTTAGCCCATAGGTTCCAATACGTTCATGTTGTTGTTCTGCTCCAGAGAGTCCTAATCTATTGGCAATACTTCTCTACAAGGGTGTGAATTTGCACATCTGTCCCCTTGTCTTTAGAAAGGTAGGTACCTATCCATACCCATCAATATCAATACCCACCAATAGCTGTCTCTATCCATATCCATACCTATGTGTCCACAAACATTTGGACACGTTTTCCTAATTATTTTCCTGTATTTTCAACAATTCAACAGAACTTGAAAGCAGTGTATTCTCACATTACACACACACAGACACACAGACACACACACCTTTGTGTTCCAGTCTGAGAGCCAGTAGGGGCCGTTCCCACGTGACCCTTCCCATGCCACGGTTCCTGAGTGCTTTAAACAGCTGAATTGTGTCCTTTGTTGGCCGTGATTTGACCATGCATACGGTGTTCAAAGGCCGTGCGGACCGCGGTCTGGCCTACATTGTAGAGCTGCCTCTTTTTTGCCAGTGGTTTTCCCTCTCTTGATGGAAAACTCGAGCCGTGAGCTTTCATCCAATAAAAACATGCATTAACGAGACAGAAAAGCCTGTTACAGCTGCTTCAGCTCAACCTCACACTCCTCGCCACAACCAATCTGCGCTGAGAAGAGCAGATATTATGACCCGGCTCGCCCGCTTCCTTCAGGTCTCCAACATACACTATATGTCCTAAAGTTTGTGGACACCCCTTCTAATGAATGCATGGAGCTCCTTTAAGCTGCACTCATTGCTGACTGAGATGTGCATATGCACTCAAACACATACAGCTTGTAGTACTGCCAATACAATAGGACTCCCTGGAGCAGATCAACATCATGACTAACAATAAATGATAAATTATCTGAATAATATTACTTAACGAATTAGCTTATAATAATAAAACCATGATATTTCTATTAATAGACTATTAATATTTCAATATTTACTTTAATAATATGCACTTCTGGGCATTATTCTGCAGCACAGCAACCTACTGCCTGACTTGCAGTATTTTTTAAAGAGCTGATGAAGAAGACACAGCTGCCGTCTGAAGACCACAAGTGGCAGAGATAAGCCATCATAAGTACCACGCTCTTGGGTCTCTGTCCGAAATACTCCGCACTACAGATGCCCGTGGATGAGTTTTTTTAGAAATTCAGGCCAGCATCCCAGACCACACACTTCTACACTGTGCTTACTACATTAACACTAATTTCAACACACTATTTAGTGCGGTAGTGTGCGGTTTGGGACACAGCCCATTATTTTTATTTTTTTTGTGGGTGTGAGTATCGTTGCGACGTGTCAGCGAACACAATGCAAAATGAGGCCAATCAATGTCGTCAATAATGCCGACAGGTCACCCAAGCCTTAACCATACCTAATGCCAGGCCTGGGCTATAGAGGGGTATAAAGCCCCCCAGCTGCATTGAGCTGTGGAGCAGTGGAAGAAGAGCTGTGTTCTCTGGAATGATGAATGGTGGTGGAGCTCCATCCAGTACTTTTGGGTGGGGATGAGGTGGGGATGATGAGGCGGGGTGGTGATCATCATCATCCAACATCCTGACCTCGTTCTTCTTCTCTGAACAGTACTCAGCAGAACAGAAGCTCTGGTAATCCCCTTGATTTCAGAGCAGGTGTCCCAATACTTTTGTCAATACAGTG
The DNA here is from genome assembly GCF_030463535.1 of Salminus brasiliensis. Lineage (NCBI taxonomy): Eukaryota > Metazoa > Chordata > Actinopteri > Characiformes > Bryconidae > Salminus > Salminus brasiliensis. The sequence continues at coordinate 1,823,667 of NC_132900.1, read as the reverse complement.
TAGTAAAGTCCCTGTCTTCTATACTTTTTAGAACCACTACACTAACCCTTCCTCTCAAAAGGGCCTTAAGGGGCCAAACAGGTATTAAGAGGGAGTTTGCCCCCCTTTAGTCTTCTGGGAAGGCTTTACGCTAGATGTTGGAACACTGCTGTGAGGAGCATTTGATTGCATTCGAGAGTTCGGCTCTAGAACCTGCTTTTAAAATCAGATCATTAAAATGGTGGAGGGATACATGCTGCAGGGTGTAGTGCGGCTACAGAAAGTAGTCCCTAAAGTAAACTGGATTAGTTGAGATTCTCTATTCACTGTTTTACCCTCATCATCATCATTATCTTCATCATCATTCCATATAAAACTCAGAAGACTGGTGTTGTAGCTTCACTGGTGGGTTTGGATGTTCATCTCAAACACTAAATTATGCAGAAATTTCTTTTTGGCATCTGTTAATATTCTGCTCCAAGTAAATCTGGACCGTTCCTATCGCTCGATTCCCATCACGTCCCCCCTGCGTCTGCACCGAAACACACGGCGAGCAGGCTTTTCCAATTACCCCCCTCACTGCGGCCCATCAGGGCCATTACGTACGCAAGAATAGCTTAAAACACAGAGAGGCTTCAAACCAGCCCTAACCGCAGCTGAGTGGTCCGTGCCGTGCCATTCCTCGGGCCGACGTCTGTTTCCACTTTCCGTTAAAAGACGACGCCCTGTAAAGGAAAGCTGGGGCGTAAATGGTTTATGATGCCACCGTTGGGCTGCTAATAGGGAAACCTGTTTTCAATCAGCAGTCAAATTACAACTGCATTAGCTACCGCACACTTAACTCCGCTACAGCCGCCCAACCGTCAGAGCCAGCAGCCAGCAGCCAGCACACCCGTCAGACAACTGCATGTGCGATTCCCTCACTAGTGTAGTCGTAGTTTGACCTGGGGGCGGCCGATACGGTAAAAATACTACATCACAATGTTTAAAGTCATTGACTACTACTACCTAAACTCTCTCCCGTACTGAGAACAGTGATTAATGCTCACAATCTGCTGCAGTTCATCCAGCTAAACAGCACTAATTACACTCTCTGCAATGAAATGTGCAGCTGCTCAGGGGTCTGTAAGCTGTGACGATGGCCACGATACACAGAATTGATCTGTGTATTTATTTATTATTTATTTAATGTGTGCAATAACTCGGGTGCAATCATTTTCCATATTTATTAGCACAGTTATTACCAATATGTCACTTTACTACATTTATATTATTTATATATATGTACATTTTCAGCTTTTTATTTTATAGAGTGAGAATTCTAATATAGAATTCTATTTTATTTTATAGAGTGATTATTTTATAGCGAGAATTCTAATATAAAATGTTATTTTATTTTATAGTGATTATTTTATAGTGAGAATTCTAATATAAAATGTATTTTATTTTATAGTGATTATTTTATAGAGCAAGAATTCTAATATAGAATTCTATTTTATTTTATAGAGTGTTTATTTTATAGAGTGAGAATTATAATATAGAATTTATTTTATTTTATAGTGTTTATTTTATAGTGAGAATTATAATAACATTTATTTTATAGAGTGTTTATTTTATAGAGTGTCTATTTTATAATGAGAATTATAATATAGAATTTATGTTATTTTATAGAGTGATTATTCTTAAACGAACGGTTGCAACTGTACTAACTGCAATTTCCCTCCTAAGATCAATAAAGTATTTTTGATTCTGATTCTATTTCTGATTATCATAATTTTAATTAAATATCGTCATACTGCCCACCCCTAGTTTAACCCATATAACCTTAAGCCAAACGTGTTGCCCTTATCGCCGAATGCAATCAAATCCTCACAGCAATGTTCCTTGAAAATCTAGCAGACAACCTTCTTCTCTGGACAGTAGAGACAGTTAATCCAACAAAAGCAGGATCAGCTGTTTTTAATAGCCTTGATTTCAGAAGAAGTAATAAAAAAGCAGGTGTCCCAATACTTTTGTCCTTATACTTTATTAGAATCATGTTGGAAATGGTCTTCTGAAATGAAAGGGCATTAAGAGGGACTTTGCCCCCCTCTACTCTTCTGGTAAGGCTTTACACTAGAGGTTGGTTAAATTTAGCGGTTCGTTAAAAGTAACAGTGAGTTTCTGTCGGGGTCCTGAGTGGAGCAGTCGTCTAAGTGTTGGTTCCATCTCTGGTTTGGTCCCCGGTGATGTGTGATGCCATCCATGGCCAAGAGTCCCAGTTGGCTCTCCTAGATACAGGGTGGGAATTGAGTAAAAATTCTATTTTAAAAAGTTAATTATGTAAATTTGCTTGAATTGTAAAATTGTAAAATACATTGATAATAATGAAATAATTCATTTTAGCAATAAAATCGTAAAAAACAATGTTTACATATATCCACCTATTCAGCCAACGGCAGTTTAGCCCCGCCCATTTACATGGTTATAATCAAATTATGAGGCATAATGTAGGTCAGCCAGTCAGAACACAGGTCATTTGTATATTTTTTGTTGCCAAAATTAATTATTAATTAATACATTTTAGCAATATAAATTAACAATTTAAGCAAATACAATTTTGTATAAAATAATAAAATATATATTTATATTTTTCTTAATTTTAGTCATTTCCAATCCCCACCCTGTAGCTAGGAGAGCAAATTTGGACTCCATGCCACAGATGGCATCACACATCACCGGGGACCAAACCAGCAATCACTCAGAAAGTTACCAGCTCACAAAAACATATATAATAAAGAAAAAAATAATAATAATAAAAAAAAATAAAATAAAATAAAATATATATATATATAGTGTTTGTGTTTGTTTGTTTTTATTTAATGGATTTTTTATGGGTTTTAACCCTGTAAACAAGTGTTATTATAAACCTCTATTACCAAAGAACAGCTCCACCCCTCCAATCCAAATCCAACTAGGCCCAGTTTGAAGGAGACTTTTTGAAGACACAGTAGCAGCACTTTAATTATCATATCACCACACTGTGATATATCTGGGAGATATCAGGACACTGAATTATCAGCACTCCGATAAATATAGCATATCGCCCACCCCTGATCTGATCTGCTCTCAGACTGGGCCTCCCAAACCTCAGGGTTTTAATCTTGGCAGTGAGCGCTCTGAACGTCTCCGCGTCTGCATGGCAGGTCTAAAAACCGCACCGTGCCACAAAGTCTCCTAAAAATGCAGTCACGACTGCACTCGACTGTAAAAATAAAAAGCTGTGTATTCCCCCGCCAGAAGCCAACATGCCATCCAGGCGTTTCAGAGCGCACAACCTCCCAGATAAGGCCTATAAACATTGATATCCAAACCCACAACCAGCGCGCTATAAAAGTAAAATCTCTCATTAGAGCCGAGGCCCTAAAATTACCCAAATTCAGCCCATATGGAGGACATAAGACCGCGTCAGCAGGGGGAGGTTTGTACCAAGTGGCTTTTCAGCATGTGGCAATACAGAGCCAGGGCCATGCAAAAGTGCCAATTAGTTCTCACTGCCAGAGAGAGGCAGAAAAGAGGGTGGCTGGGACCCACACACACACACACACACACACACACACACACACACACACACTTGTTTTTATAGCTTGTCAGGATGTGGGCTCCAGGATGTGGGATATGTCTCTATATGTATATATATATGTGTGTGTGTGTGTGTGTGTGTGTGTATGGTAATATCTATAGTAAGTATCTATATGTAATTATACTGTGTTCCATATGTAGTATATACATGTAAGTACCTATGTAACAATAATATATATTGTATATGTGTAATAATAGTGTATTATTTTTTCCACACCTTTTAAAGCACATTTTAAAGCATAATTAATGTTTATTGATTGAATTGATGTTAAATTCAGGCACTAAAATGCCATATTTAAGTTTACTGTAGAGGATTAATATACTTATATACAAGTGTTTTTATGAAATGATAGTCTCATATTAAATACATCCAACCATTTGCATGACATAAGTGTTTATATGTAATAGTGTGTTCCATAACAACAATAATAATAAAGTGTTTTAATAATAAAGTGTTCCCTAAACATACAAATGACACACAATAATATACAAAATGACAAAATAATTTAAATATAAACTATTGTTTCACCGTTTATGTTTATTCTTTAACTGCACATATGAGTTTTTCAATATGTTAAATTGTGCAAATAAACAGTGTTATGTTAACAGGGGTGCTCTATATATATTCTAAAATCATAATAGTCGACTATAAGGACACACATTCACCTTGACTGGTTTTTTATGATAATGCTGGACTCAAAGTCCACTTGTCATGCTCAGTGATGGGGGGGGGGGTGGTTTACCAAGGACAGGTTCTCGACCCAAACAGCAGAATTACAGCACTTCAGATTCAGATAATTGGATTCACAACCAAGTCGACTGGAAAGGAGAGGTGCTTTCTGTAAGCGAGCAGGACTGGAATAACTGATCTGTGTGTGTTAACACCCAAAGCTTACCACCCCGTCACCCTATGTCAGCCTCAACACCTTCAGCTGCAGCCTCAGAATGAAAGGACTGGGTCTGATCACACCTTTCAGCTTAACTGTGAGCTAATTATGATTAATTATGACTAACTGTGATTAGTCTGATTTCAAGTCTGGACGCCTTACAGAGCCAGCCGGTCAGCTGACTGCCGCTGTGTTGACTGTGTTGAAGGTATGTAGGGAAATCGTGCCTCATCTATAAGCAGGCAGGGGGTACTGTGGTGAGGGAAGGCCCGTGCAAAAGTAGCCTCTCCTTGCCTCTCTTCTTAAAATAACACTGAAGGGGTCGCTTTAGGCCGAGGGGGCAGAGGGGTGGGGTACCAAAAAAATAAAAAAACCAACCCCGACAGCCAGGAATAATACAATGCTGCACCATGACAAAAGTGGCATTGTGTAGACCCTCAAAGGGCTCTTCTCTAGGGGCTTTTTTTTCAGAAGCGCTGGCAGACTGTGGTGTCGTTTTTGAGATCCTATCTGTGCACCTTTAAAATTCCCATTACAATCAGTCACACCTTTACAAGAGCACATGCCTATGAAAGCACGGCAGTCATACCTGCTCTGGGAAATATTAAAATCTGACCATTTTCACTGCAAAAAATAGGCGAGCACCTCTTATACACCTATGCTCTTACACAACATATGTTCAATAAAATGCAAAAGCAGACGACTGACAGCATAAAACCAATGCATTTGCAGCACAGCAGCCTTATTATGCATGAGTGATGGATCCAGCCTTCTATATATGAAGCAGGATACCTCGTTTGCTGCTCAGCATCACCAGCTGCACACCTCTGCCTGACAGCAGCTCTCTCGCCCATCCTCTCTCTTTTTCTCCTTCCCTCACATCCCACATCGAAGTAAAGAGCCTGACAACCATCATGCATGCTGCTGGAGACCATCCCCAGTGTGCTAAGTCCAATACATAACGTCTAACTTGTTTCTGTTTTGTTTTGTTGCATTAAGTGGTAAGCTCAAGCTGAATGCATTGGGTGCACAGCAGCAGTGCATCCAAACGGCACGCGCGCGCATGCACATTCATACATACACACACACACACACACACACACACACACACACACACATATATATATATACACATATATAAAAGGCAGGTGACACCATATGCAGAGTGCATTAACAACAACAACAACAACAAAAAAGACATGTTGAACTTCGCACTCTAATGATCCCGTTCCACCTTAAATGCTGCAGCGGTTCACGCTCAGCAGCTCAAAGGCGCTCCGTATGTAGGAGCGGTATTTAAGGTGGAATTGAGAGTTCCGATAAGCCTCCAACTTCAGAGCTACAGAAATGCTCAACTTCTGCATGCATTCGTGTCCACAGCTCCGGCAGTGCCTCCAAAGCCCAAATTAAGGCATGCACAGCCTCTCTCTGCTGCCACCGGTAGTATTCAGTTTCACTCCAGCACCAGCAGCAGCAGCAGCAATGCTTCATTAATCATCTGCGAATTCAGTCTCGGGACCTGCAGCACGCATGCAGCTGAGGAGCCGGAGCTGGAGGTTGGAGATGGCTAGATAGATAGCTAAGGGGTTTGGGATTTCTGCAGACAGCTCGGCTCACAAGTTTGCCCAAGCAGCTGAAGGACGCGGCACGCGCTGGTCTGTCCTGGCAGCTGAAGCTCATCACCAGCAGAAAGCAAGATCTTCTTTATTATTTAATCTAAAAACGCAGCATTTCTGAACTCACCGTGTCTCCCTCGCGCCGTGCCCGTTTGCATTTCTCTCCCCGGTTCAAGTTGCAACGTTTAAAACCGAGCAAACCACAAAACAAACAAGTAAACAAAAACAAATCCACTCTTTGATGTTGCTGTTGTTGTTGTTATTGTTGTTGTTGTTGCTGTTGTAGTCTTTCTCCGGGTCCCACAGTAAAACCTCGTCCGTATAAATCCCGTTACCGGCGCTCCTCCACACTTTCTCCGTGCTCTCCCTCTCTCGCTCCTTCTCGTCAGACTCCAGGCTTTCCCCCCTCCACCACCCGTATTCCGCCTAGCCACGCCCTCCAGCTCTACGATTGGCCGATAGTGTCGCAATATCCCGCCTCTCCCGCTCTGTGAGTGGCTGCTAGTCTCCCACCTCCTGCCTCGTCAGTCGTGCAAACGGGCTTCGCTCGAACGGACCTTCGGAGCTGTTCGGGGTTTTCCGGAGCTTTTCGGACGCGTTCGTGCGCGTATCGCTGAGATTCGCTCAGTTTCGCGCAGTTTCGTCGGTGTTTCGTCGGCGTTTCGGTCAGAGTCGGTCATTTCCGTGAGACTTCGGACCGATTCGTCAGTTTTGACGGTAGCTAAATGGCGAGTAGCTGAAAGTGTAAACGCCTCAGAAACGCTAAAATAAGCACATTTTGTTTTGTTAAGTTTGTTCCTAGTTCATGTTGGTTTGTTTTGTTTTATAATTGTATAGTTTAATTAAAAATAATAATATTTAAGATATTTAATATATAATCGTCTCGGATCTAGCATAGGCTAACTACAGCAGGGCAGCTGTAGCGTTAGCCATAGCATTAAACTGAAATTAATTTAATTTAACGATCAGTTAATATTTTCAGGAAAATATTAATTTATTTCTATATTTTGGAAGCTCACAATTTTTTTAAAACAAAATTTATTAAAAAAAAAATATTAATATAAAATAACTCTGTGTCTGAAACTCTATTCACTACATAGCTAGTGCACTACTTTACAGTGGTGTCCAAAAAATGTGTGCCAAATTTTCAGTGCACTGTAATAATCCCACAATGCACCAAAACAAATATATTTATAGTGCACAACAATGTAAACATTTATGATATTGAGCTAACACCCTTATCCAGAGTGACTAACAAGGTTACTCGTATTACAGAGGGTGTAGTGGGCCGGTGTAGTGTTAGGAGTCTGGCCCAAGGACTCTTATTGGTGTAGCGCAGCATAGTCATTCCCAGACTGGGAATCGAACCCCAGTCTCCCACATGGTGCGGTAGCTCATTGGCAGGTAGTGGTGTCAGCTGTTGTGCCATATTAACCACGTATACTAAACGAACACACAACACCCATAATCCATTGCATTGTTTGGTTTAAAGATTTGCAAGCAGACCAACGATCAGATTAGCGAGAAATGCAGCTATAATTAATTTCCGTCAATTAATCAATTGAAAGAGGCGGTGCCTTCACCACTCTGCCTCGTTAGGCTGTTCGGTTTGTGACTCGTTCTAAGAAGGAGTTTTCATAGGACAGTCCTACCGAGGACCCGCCCCTATCTTAGCTGCGGCCTAGGCTATGAACGCTGTGATAGTTTACGCGACACCATCTGCTGTCGCGCAGCAATGAGCTCACATACATAATGACGTATTTGACGTCGCTCACTACCTTGTCGGATTCTGTTCCCTATAATAAAAAGTGCCCTATATAGTTTATTATTATAGTCTCTGCTCCTGGGCCCCCCCTACAGTTGTGGAGTGTAATTCACTTTTTTTATCGTAAATATGAATCATGCTTTGAGCGCCACCTTGTGGACAGCTGTGCACATGCATTTGTTGACAAGGGAGTGGCAGATAGAATAACTGTCCTCTCTTTTGTTGGGTAGGACGGCCCTCCCTCTTCCCCCCTCCCTCAGTATGGGCGATGCCAGCCAGTGCGGGCGTGTATAAGCTGACTTGGCAGAATTAGCAGTTAGCGTTCTCCTCTAGTCATGTTTTAAAAAGATGTGGCGGAGCTTCTTCACGACTGTGCTAGTTTTCATCCTCCCAGTGCTGGTAGCATCCATTTAGCATGATCGCTGCTCGCTACGTCTGTAGTATATAGGCCAATTACCAAAGTTCAGAAGCTTCGCTGTAATGAACAGGTCCCTGACTGTCAACAGCGGTCATGTACATGATGTTACCGTTGACTGAACGTCTGAATGTTCACTGGGACACACGTTACTAAACTGCTAAATACCACCAATATGTTCCCTGTGCTTAAAGTAGATCCACCAACTGTTTCCACAGCACCGTTACGCAGTTCTTCATCCCGCTGCGATCAGCGGGGTGGGCATAGCTTTAGGTATGGGGAGGCCTCTGACCCAGCGCCCTCGGAGTCAGTGCCTGCTGATAGTGCTAGTGCTAACATCTAGCTAATTGCATTGTGTTGGAAACACAGCCCGGAGATCCAATCTATTTGTTTCATTAATTCCAGGCCTGGACTGTACACACATGATTAAGTGCAGCCCAGATCTCACTTTAAATCGGAGGAAGATTTGCATATTCTCATCTTCTCCTTCTCTGAGTAGCCTAAAATAAAACCTTGTAGCAAAATGTTTGGTGTTTTTCCATAAACAGGTAAATAACCTTAGCTAAATTTAATTAAAATACAAAATGAATCAAATTAAATTAAATTTGAACTCTAGAATTGATGCGTAGAGAGTTTGCGCTGTTGTCTGATGTGTAAACAGGAAGTGTGTAACTCTTGGGGGTGAAAATTGCTCAGATGCGGTTTCACAAGCCTGTTTACCACCCTGTTATTTTACCTCAGACTGAAACACACTGATTTTCCTTTGAATCGTTTAACGAGCTCTGCTCTGATTGGCTGGTTTACAGCAAGGCAATGTGACGGCTCACGTAGCATTAACATGTTTAACCGCAACATTAGCACAGCAGAAAGCTTTGTTTTTAGCTTGGTCATTTTTGCATGTATTACTGGAGAGTGTTGCTGTCCTGTTGCCGTAGTGGTTTAGGCCAGGGTTAGCTTTTAGCCTAGCACAGATACCTCCTTGCTTCCTGTATTTGTTTGTATTACTTTTATTTAGAAATATTTTTTATTTACATTTACATTTAAATTATTTTACTTTTCAGTACTTTTATTTATTTGCTAATTATTATTATTGTTGTTGTTGTTGTTGTTATTGTTATTATTAGTAGTAATATTATTATTATTACTGTTTTTTGGGGGGTTGTTTTTTCTCTTACAAATGTTATTTTATTTTTTCCATTTATGCTCTAATTCTATTTATATTTTCTATTTATATGTAATCATATACATAAAAATAACAAATCTTATTATCTAGTTTTTTCTTTTAGTGTTTTTTTTATTTGTTTATGTGATATAATGATATAATATAGTTATAATATATTTTTGCTTAAATATATATTTTTTTCTTTCAGTCCCTTTTTATTGTAAATGCTTGATTACATTGAAAAAGAGGGTCAACCTCAAATGCCAAGATATGTACGGTTTTCCACTCTAGGGCCCATTCTTTGAAACAGCACATCTGTCTAAGATGTAAAAGAGTTGATTTGTGAAAAGAAATAAAACTGCTCTACATTTTTACCACATCCGCTGCTAAATGGTGAAATATGTGATTGCAGCCCTAACTGTAAAAGTAGTGCAGCGACACGGCAGCAGTACGTCTGCACTTGCGAGGGTTAAAGTCACTGCTGTTCAGGGACTGTTCTGAGGAAATGAGAAGAGAAAAGAACATCTCAAGGACCAGGTGAGACAAGCCGGCAGGAGGGAAAACAAATGTCCTTCAGGTCTCTGGAGTCTCAACAAACAAATGACACTTTCCAGGTGGAGAGAGGGAGTGAAAGGCAGGCGGGGAGGGTGGGGGGAGGCGATTTGGAAAAAGATGAAGGAGGAGAATGTCTTGGATTTGCTGGCAACTCTGAAGGGAGCTGTTGGTTACTGAAAAATCAAAGCTGGAATATTCGTCCAGCTGAGCGAGGGAGAGATGAGCACTGCAGAAGGAGAATCTGCCTGGAAGAAAAACTAATTATGACCGGAGTAGGCCGAAGATTCCACCGAATCAGGACCCACTCGCAATACCCCAGGATATCAGCAGAGAAAAGCCTGATGTGAGCTGGATGTGTGAAACAGATGTTACCTTAAATAACATAGAATTGTGTGCAAACTGGAAGTGGGCATGGCCTAACCCAGACCTTTCTATTTAATCGTCCTTTCATTGCGCATATATGATTTCCTGGTAAGAACAACAATGAACGGCAAGAAAAACACACTGTAAATATGTATAAATATCTGTTCATTCACTTGTATTTATCAGAGATCTGCTGCTCTGAGGGCAGCCAGTGATCTGTATGGGCTACATGGAGTCATTAGCTCTGCTAGGAAGTGACAGGGTGGTTTTAAACAGTAAATGCTGAACTCTAATGGTGTCTCAGTCAGTAAATATGTAAATTAAAGCAGATGTGGGTGAACTCTCGTGTGTTTTGGGGTCAGTTTGTGTAGAAATATGTGTTTATAGTGGAGCTCAGTGAGGCAGTGTTTAGGTCAGGCTACTGGAGCCAACCGCTGATAGCTGACTGCGTCCGAATACTACTCAAACTGCTGATCTGGTACTCATGTAGATCCATAAGCTAGTCAGCTCTGCCAGTGTATTTACTGAGGACATGAGATCCAGATCAGCAGAATCAAGGAGAGCAGCCAGGAGAGGAATGGTCAGAAAAGTATTTATTACACTACAGAATAAAAACTGGAAGCTAGGCAGAGCAGTGAGTGCGCCCCCTGTTGGTGTCAGTATTAGTGTCTGGGTTATGTTAATTCACAATAATGTGTTCATATTCGGTTGCTTTCTGAGGTTTAGCGGTGGTATCGGGTGTTTTTGAAGGGATCGATCTCTTCTTTTATGATGGATAACCCACTCTTGAGCTAGTTTTATGGCAGATGCTCTCAGCTCTCAACTCTAGGGCTGTAACAGCTGATCCAGGTTTTATTATGTGCCATCTACGGTTTGAAATCGGCTGTTTTTGTAGGATCTGTTTAAGTGACTTCATCAGTTCCTCCTATTGCTGTCAGCTCTTCTTCTACAGGCCGGCCTGCTGGAGTCATTACTCATAAGAAAGTCTTGTGGGACTCTGCTTTTTCACCATCTTGGAGGGAGAGCATCAGCAAATGGATATTAACTGGTTAATATTTAATTCAGTGTACGTGAAGCTCTGTTTTTGATGGGTGGAGAGCGCGCTAATGGGGCCAGATTGGGTATCATGGCGGATATCTGGAAATGCCCCCTGGGACGGGCTCGGTGGCTGTCGGCTGCCCTCCATTAACGTCTCCTCGAAAGGAGAAGCCACTTGGAGACACGCTGTCCGGCTATTGACCACTCACTGGCAAGACGGTGGCCTAGGCTGATTATGAGCTGTGTGGGAGTTTCAATAAAGACTCAGAATTTGTTACATTTACAGCATTAAAGGGACTTTTAGCAAAAATGATTCAACTGTATATAGTACTACAAAGGGGTTCTTTTGATCTGACCCATTTTACTGCTATAGATACCACTGTCTCTAATAGATTTCTCTAAAAAAACATCTACAATAAGTTTTCCACCATGGAAAAGATCCATTACAGCATTTAAAAGCTGTTATTAGTCATTTTGGTTTTATATAGAACCATTTGCTTTAATAAAGAACCCCTAAGGAACCCCATTGTTAAGGGTATAGACTTGCTTATGTGGTTTCCAAAGGTGTCAAAAGTGTCCCCATCCATTCCTCAGGTAGAAGTGAGTGGAGATACGAGGGTTTAAAAGACTTCTATAGAAGCTGAAGAATCAACTGAAGCTTTTTACTCCAGTAAAAGTGTAAAAGTACTGGTTTCAGAACCACTTCAAGTAGAAAAGTAAAAGTAATGGAAGGAAAACAAAGGCCGAAAGCTTAGGCCGACCACAGGGGTCTATAGTGCACTACCCCCCCCCTCCCCAAACCCCATTTCTCTAAAAGTCATAATGAGGAGAATGATCTATTAAAATGTTGATGTTAAAAATGTTGGGCTGCACTAGGCTCCTGTTTCAGCTGCAGATCTGCCCATTGAAAATGAAGCATTTCAGTAATATCAGCTCTATTAAAGGAGCGTCTCTGTGCTCTACTGAGCATCAACATGAGCTTCATGGAGGAAAATATGAGGAGTCGTTGTCTAGAATTTCTGTAAAGCTGCAGAAAGTCAGACTTCAGAGGCGCGTGATCAATAAGCTTTATTGGAATGTAAATGTGGGGCTCAGTCGGGACGTTTCACTGCAGCTCTCTTGAGTCTCTGCCACGGACACAGTCTTCATACTAGACTACAGACGTCTGCTGTGAGCTCGCTGGAGAGGGACGGGACGTGTGCAGGTGTGATGATCTCTTATAAACCAATAGGGAGTCAGAATGGAGTCTGTTTATACTTCTCATCCAATCAGGATCAGACTCACACTTTCCGGATGGAGAGATTTATCTGGAGAGGGTTTTTATTGATGACGAGCCGGAATGAAAACAAAGGGAAATGAAATAGAAGGAACGAGGCTGATTTTAACATGTAAGGAGGAGAAAGTTCAGAGAATTGGGGGAAAAGTCGTCTGGAAATAAAATAATATGTATTTGTACTTTGTTACTTTACACCTCTGGTGGTTTCTGACTCTTAATGGCACACGGTTATCTATAGCTAAACTTTAGTTCATGTTCTAGATAACAGTAAAACATACAAACCCAGAAACCACATAAGCAGGTCTATGAGAAGTTATCTAGAGGCCTTATAAACACTGTTAAAGTCACTAAGCCCAGAAAACACTTGAGTGGGAGGGTTCGAGAGGGATTGTTTACTGTAAATATATTTTTTTAGCTCAGAAACGAAGCCTTTTCAGATCTCGCTCATCTTATACTGTATTTACATCTCCTACACAGTGATCACATTTTAATACCCTGGCATTAGAACCTATTCCGGCTACCAGCTGCAGCTGACTGTGAATATAAGCAGCTTTGTGACACACTTACAATCAGTGTAGTGTGTAAATGTAAATCTGAAAATGGACAGAATCACTATATACAAAGAGTAATCTCAGGTGACAGTAATCAGACAGTGGAGAAAAGAGGAGGTGGTTGTACAGGGTGTGGGTGCTTTTGGTCTTTAGTTATATAACTAAATATATAAGTTAAAATGCAATCATATGACATATACGTACGTATAATAGAAGGATCACACATTTTTGATTGAAAGTTAAATACATATATAAAATATATGAATTATAGAACATATATGTCAAATTTGTATGACACATAAAACCCATGTATCTCCATTTATGCTGTGTGTCCCTCGTGGCAGTTGTTCTTGTATCATCAGAATTACATGATGAATGGACCAATAGAAATGCTCCGAAATTGATTCGATATTTTTTTTTTACATTGACCTCCACTGAAAGTCAAGAAGGTTTTTTCCTTCTCCAGTAAAGATGATATGTAGACAATACAGTATATAAAATATACAAAATATTGCATGACAGCAACATATGTTTATAAAATCTTATTAAATATAGGTGCTACACACACACACACACACACACACACACATATATATATATATATATATATATATATATATATATATATATATATATATATATCACTAAAATAAATATCCCATGTTTGAAAATGCCAAATTTCAAATAAGTTGGTATATATTATATTATATGGTATATGTGTTTTCATTCATATATATGGACATTCATAGATTATGTTTTAATAAATGTAATACATTTGAAATCTATATATTGCCATATGTCAGATTTTCGTATGGGTGTACTTTTAAGACTTATGTGTCTTGAGACCAGACATATTTTAAAACCATCAATAAATCCATTTCAATTCCACTTCTATTGGAATATTTTCAGACTCATTCTGGTGGTGTTTTTTTGCAGGATGGTGTGGAGTTATGAATCGTGACGGGGTAAACAAGGAGTAATAAGAGTGGTTCTGCCAGATATACCAACAGTACAGTACAACAGGCCGGTAATCCTCACCCTCACCAATCAGAACCATGTTACTGCAACCCTGTTCATCTTAAATCTAGCAGCGCATCTAATAAATCACAGTCGTGCAAAACCAAAACAGCAGCTTTACCGGAGAAGGAAAACATAGAAATGTAGAAATATTTGATTCCAGGTCATTTTGGAGCATTTTTATTGGCCGTTCACCATAAAATCTGATATTATAAAAAAAGATTTACTGCCAGATTTACAATTTATGAAGAAAGTAAAAAAACAGCAAAAATGGACATGCAAGGTTTTTGCATGATAGGGTTGAAATCAGACACTTTGAGATCTTCAGGTCTTGTGTTGGGGTCACTTTAAGCCACTTTATATGATCTGTAATATTGAATAAACAGCATTACAGAGACAAATTCAGATTTTTGCATGAGATTTGTAAAAAGACTGGGCAATCTCCACCACAGCCAGCACTACAGCATCTATTATAAGGCATCTACTACCCAACCAGGCGCCACGGCTAACCTTGAGCGAATGGAAAAGGCGAGCCTGCTCTGTGGAGTGATAGATTCATGCATTGTGAACGAGCGTTCTTTCAGCTGCTGAAACGCTTTCCCTGCTTTCGCTGCAGATGAGTGTGATGATTGTTTTTATTGACTCAGATGTTCCATTAGGCCGGAGCTGAGCGCTAGTAACAGTGTTTGACAGCAGCTTTGAGTTGTTTTGATAATGCTGGTGCTAGACCTCACACCGGGGTCATTAGTGAGCGTCCATTACCGACGGAGACCCAATGTCTCTCCATAGCCGCAATTAGCCAGACAGCATGTCACTTACTGTGAACGGTCTGAGCGGCCTTCGTGGATTCTGGCGGAGTGGGCAGAGGGAGCGAGCGGGAGCTGATGGGGGCCTTTTTTCAGTTTACTTACATTAGATAATAAATCTGTGGAACTGATTTATGCTATTTTTTTATAAATAATACATTATGATGGAAACTCTTGTAGCTCTTCTGGTTTTAAAGCTAATCGCCACGGAAAACAAAAGCATGCTGTAGTTTAACGAGTTTCCTCTTACCTGTAGTTCATTAAAACACCTGGAGAAAGGCTCTGAAGAGACACCAACACAAAGAGTACGTCCCAATTGCGTACGAATTACTAATGACTAATGACTAATGACTAATTATTAATACTAACTGCTTTTTGAGTATGAAGTGTGTAATACAGTTGAGTATACTCGAATACCCAGGATGCAATCTCAGCACTGGGCGGGTTTTGAGTGTGCTTATGGTTATGGACACTATTATCATACAATGCACTGCCAAACAGAAAGGGAGGAGCTACACACGTCTAGCGACGGCGGCTGGAGAACTTGCAGTGGCGTATGTTGGCATAGCAACACTTCATCACTTTCTGTTGCTACAAAACGCCTAGGCTAGAATGTTAATATTTAGCGCACTAAGCACCCTTTAGTACTAGTGTTTTGTACGCAATTGGGACGCAGCTATAGTTCATGAAAAACCAAGACGTGCAGTTAAAGCAGCAGCGTAATTTTATATTTTTTGCTACAGGTGGGGAGTGTAATTCACTGTTACTCTGCGGCCTGGGATCGTCCCAGGGAGGGCGCGATAACGAGGGCCTGTTTTTATTATCAGTGTAAAATCAGAAAATATTAAATTCTTTGAACAAATGTTCTCAAATTCTTAATTTAGGTATTTTTTAATTACATTTTTGTTAAAATAACAGCGTTTTTTTACTGTATTTTATTGAGTATTTGTAGTTTATTGAGTAAGTATTTGTAGTTACTATTGAGTATTTCGTAGAAGAAAAGTTACTTCCGATGTTTCCATAATGACAGTTTTCATCTATCTGAGAATGTTATGTGAGGAAGGTTCTAATAACATTGGGATGCAAACCATAACTAAATGAAAACACGTTTTCAGACCTTCCTGGAACCTTTAAAAAAACATACCGCTGGAAACATACTGCAGATGTTCTTTAAATTTCATGATGAACGGACCAATAGAAACGCTCCAGAATGACCTGGAGTGAAATTCATATTACCTTGACTTCCACTGAAAGTTAAGAAGGTTTTCTTTCTAAGCTCCTCCTGTAAAGCTGCTGTTCTGGAGATCTGAGGATTTTGTGGGGGGCGCCAGTCTGTTCGGGATGGCTTGATAACTCACCCGGTTTGAGGCGAGAGTTTGATGATATGGATCCTCTACGTTTAAAGGGTTAATGCAGGTGCTGGGAGGATTGTAACTTGTTTATTAGAGACTGTGATGATTACATTACTGAAACACCGCGATCGATTTCTGTTTCTTAGCCGCGGGAAAACTCTTATCTAACTCTGGCAGCGAATACCGCAGCTCTATCAGCGGCGTCTGGCTATAAATCTTTCTGATAATACCAACGTGGCAAATTTAAGTGTTTTACATTTGTTTGCTGTGTCTGAGGTGAGCTGATAAAGTCTGCAGGCTGGGCTAATCTTGATTCTGCTGATGATTTAGTTTCTCTGAGCGTGAACGAAAGGAAGAAGGCCGGCGAAGAGAGGCTAATTCAGAGGGAGCGGGACAGCAGGACAGTTTTCCTTTATTAGCCACATTACTGTTGGTTGGACTGTAGAAAACATACAGCTCTCGTTTCTCCAACCTGAATGGAAGTGTAATGACCTTTTGTCACCACTAAACGTCCTCTGACATTAGATGTCCCTTGTACTGCCCATGTGCCTCCCTGCTCTAGCCCCGCCTTCTCTTCAGTGTCTCCACCTGTGCCTCCTTTATAGCCCTGCCCTCTCGTCGTTCCTCCCAGCTGTTTCAGGTTGTCTGTTGAGTACTAATGCTGTCTTCAAGGCCTCCTAAGAAGTTCTGACGTATGCTAATCATAGCTTGAAGGCTTTGAAAAGACGAGACGAGAAGAGACGCTCTCTCACAACCAAAGACAATCTGTCATCGCTCACAGATGAGTCATTATGTGCAAAACTGCAACTGGATTCCTTTGGAGCTTCTTTCTCATCATTGATTGATCAAAACTGGCAGTGATTTTAAATGTGATGTGAAATGAACACATTTACGCCGTATTTAAGCCTATACGGCATATAGCAGTGTAGCTCCTCCCATTCACCATGACATTGCAAGGAGTTGCTCAAACTGGACAGCCAGTCAGAACAGAGCTAATTTACATACATACAGTATATATCAGAGCTCATTCACTTATAGCAGTCTTATAGACACTCTGGTTAAATTTAAGATCGGAAAATGGGCGTGCAAATATGAATGACAGTTCAAAAATCAATACAAATGGGTAAAATATTAAATATCAGAAAAATTTAGGATATGGGCCCTCACTATTTAAATGAGTTAATACTAATAATAAGTTAACAGGTATTTTACAGGTTAGAACATGTTAGAAAAGGGAATGAGGACTTTTCTATGTTTATGAATCCATATAAATATTATTTATTAAAAGAAAAATTTAGAATATTGGCTCTTTAACATAATGTCCAGTTTGCATGATGTTGACCGGAGATGTTAATAAGCGGTCCTGAGGCTTCAGTGCAGAACCTGATGGCCTACATGTGAGGTCATTTGAACTATCGCTTTAAGCCCACACCTCCCTAAAGGTAGATTAAGTGTCACCCCCCCACGCCCCATTCTTTTCAACATTGCCGATGTGTAATTATGTATGTATCTCAGTCTAATCTCCACCCCGTCCCCCCGTCCTCCCTGCCACAGATCATTACAGTAATATGGCAGGCTCTATTAGGCCCAGTGCGCTCCAAGCCAGGCTCTGGAGGGGCAGCAGTGGCCTCACGGCTGCACCGTGCCTTTAATTTCACGCTTTATTAATGTCCTTCGTCTCCTCGCGTCCTGCTGGATGCCCTCTGCGGGTTAGAGCAACGATCACATCCGTCCTGCCGTG